>NW_024728131.1:0-13408 GCF_018991925.1 Homarus americanus
CTTATTAAATAAAACTGCTAATGGATTACTCAACTCATCTCTACATTCTTTTAATATTCTAGCATATACCTCGTCTGGACCAGGCGATTTATGAGGCTTCAGTTTGTTAATTACTTTAAGCACATCGTTACTAGTAATATTGATATTCATCAACATATTTTCTATACTGTCATTATATACCTTATGAACTTCTGAAAACTGTGCTAGGTTTTCATTTGTGAATACGGAGCGAAAATGACTATTTAACGTACTACACATTTCTAACTCATCATCAGTCATTTCTCCTGTCGTAGTTTTAAGGGGACCTATTGTATCTCTAACCTTTGATTTATACAGTTGATAAAAAGCTTTGGGGGTATATTTCGATTCGTTTGCTACCTTGATTTCATAATTTCTCTTTGCTTTCCTAATTTCTGTTTATACCTGTCTTGTTAGGTTCTGATAGTAACCAAGTAAGTGATTTTTCGCCTTTCTTAACTTTTCTATATACTCCTTTCTTTTTCCCTAGAAGATCTAAGAGTCTATTATTCATCCATTTTGGTTGGTTCCGTGTCGATCTGAATTTTCTTTTAGGGATGTGTTTATTTTGGGCATTATTGATTGTCGCAATAAATTGTTCATAAGTAGCTGCTAAATTAAATTCGGGGTTATCCCGTCCTAAGTTGACAGTTTCCGGAGGTGTGGGGGGGATTAATCTTTTGACCATAGGGTCATCCCTTAGGTCTCTCCTTATGCTACCGTAATTAGCATTCCTAAAATCCGGGATCAAGGCCGAATTTTCCTTCTTCCTGCCATCCCATATTATGTTAAAATATGTGGCTTTATGATCACTGTTTCCTAGTTCGTCTCCAATCCCAACATCTTTTACTAGATTTTCATTATTACTGAGAACTAAATCGAGGATATTATTTCCTCTAGTGGGCAAGTTTATAAATTTATATATAAAACTATCCTGTACTACTTCTATAAAATCTTCAGATTCATTATCGCTAAATTGATTTTTCCAATCTATGCCTGAAAAGTTGAAATCGCCTAGAATACATACATTGTTTCTATCAGATGCCTTCTTTATTTCCTCCCATAGCAATTTACCATCGTTCCTACTCAAATTAGGTGGTCTATATATATCACCAATGACTACGGATTCACTGCCCTCACCAATCTCTACCCAAATACTTTCATTGTCGCTATTTGTTTTAATGTTTGATTTATTGCAGCCTTTTAATGACACCCTGATATACACTGCTACACCGCCACCTCTCCTTCCTACTCTGTCAAATTTAAATAGGTTATATCCTGGAATATGAAATTCTGCTAAAAAATGCTTGCTGTTTGAATTTATCCATGTTTCCGTTATTGCAATTATATCTATGTTCTCTTTACTAACAATGGCCCTGAGCTGGTCCATTTTGTTACACTGGCTTCTACTATTAGTATAATAAACACTCAATATATTTCTTCGTTTCTCTGTTTTACATTTATTACTTTGATGTTTGTTATTATGACTAACTATATTTTCAGCATTATCTACTTCTGTTTCACTACTTCCCAGGACCTGCTTGTTTTTTGACTCCCATTTTCCCCGACCCCTCTCTACTGGCGAAAACCCCCCTTCGGAGTGACAATTTCACGCTCCAGGGATGCAGACAACGTCTTTACCCCCTCACGAGACAAGTGTACTCCGTCGCGACAGTACAGGTAGTCGTTGCCATAAAATCGTTGCCCGTCATCAATGAATGCCCAACCATTGTTTGCACAATGTTTTTCCAGTCAGCAATTAATAGCAATTGCCCTGGACAGCCATTCACGACCAACCCCTCTTCTAGGCAAGACACCACATACTATCGGGACCCCTCCCCTATCTCTAATCTTCCCCAGCGCCTCCCTATACCTCTTGAAAAGTTCCTCACTCCTAACCTTACCTATGTCGTTTCCCCCCACACTGAGACACACTACTGGATTGGTACCCTCCCCTGACAAAACTCTGTCTAACCTCTCGGCTACATGCCCTATCCCAGCCCCAGGAAAACATACCCTAGTCCTACGTTTCCTATCTCTCGCACAAAAAGCCCGATCCATAAACCTCACCTGGCTGAAGATTGTGAAGTGAGATGCAGTGAAGATTGTGAAGCGAGATGTAGTGAAGATTGTGAAATAAGATTATAAAGTAAACTGTAGTAATTGAGGTTAAACGAACGCGGGTTATTCTGTAGTGTATCCGTGTCTTGTTAACGTGGAACCAATATGGCGGTGGTTCTCAATATAGAGGTTAGGTTCGATTATGTCAGGTTAGGTTCGATTATGTCAGGTTAGCTTAGATTACGTCAGGTTAGGTTAGATTATGTCAGGTTAGGTTAGATTATGTCAGGTTAGGTTAGATTATGTCAGGTTAGGTTAGATTGTGTCAGGTTAGGTTAGATTATGTCAGGTTAGGTTAGATTATGTCAGGTTAGGTCAGATTACGTCAGGTTAGGTTAGATTATGTCAGGTTAGGTAAGTAGGTAGAGGTGGGTAAAAAAGGTTAGGTTAGGTCGGCAGGATTTAGTGTAGGAGCTTAAGTAATCCCGTAAAAATTTCATATTAATTTTTGACACCATACATTATAATAATCCTTATAAACTATGTTAAGGAACTGTGGTGTCATTTTTTCTGAACGGTTTATTATAAGTTTTATGCCTTTAAAGAAGTTTTATTAAAGAGCGGCGTAATGAACCACAGATGTATTACCATTAAGTCCTAATTAACTTAAAACATGACTAATAACCTATGAACATGTAGTATTATATGATTACAATTTAACATAATATATCATGAATGCTGTTATAATATCATAAGTGTGTTACAAACATGGCTGCTCATATATGCCATCCTGTCTCTGGCAAAGAAGAGATTGCAGTAAGTAAAATTATTTGCTAAAGACAAATACTGGAAATTAAACATATACATATTACCATTATCTGAAAAGCTTAGAACCACCGTTTTATATTTATTAAAAGTTTGTAGTGTTATACATCATGTGTAAACAAGTCACAAGTTATTATTTACGACATTGCTTCAGTCCTCGTCATCAGAGTCTTCTGTGTACAACAGATTCCTTCACCTTGTTTAGGCATTTCTCATCATCTGCTTGACAGTTACACATCTCGGTGCATGTCATGCTATTCTTTCTGATTCTTTCTGTATGAACATGACAATGATCCACATTTCCTGACGCCACATCCACATTTAACAAGTTCTGTGATTGCTTCTGGAGCTGGTGGTTGGTCTGATATTACTAGTATGAAACAGTTATTGTCAATCTTCCAGCCATGCTCTAATTGTGAAAGCATTTCACTGTCTGCATCACAAGACCACAGAAGAGCTTGATACCTTCCTCTCAATATATGATACTTTAGAGTTGCTGCAGTCGCTGGTAGTTCTCCAGCTTCTGCCTGCGTTTTCTTGAAGAGATGCCATCTAAGTTATGACAGTTTAGTGAAAGTCATTCGTGGACAGTAGAGCTTAAATACAAATTCCTTTAGACCAATAAACATGTCTGCTGGAGGGCATTTGGTCTACTCAGCATCTTGAATGCATCTAGGACTTTTGTGTTAGATTTCATCAAAGTGCTCCAACATGCTTTCTTTCCTTTGCCAACAAATTTTCCAATGCAGTCAGATCCTGTGAAGGCATGGAAACCTGTAAGGCTTTCTGCCCAATGTGTCGTCGCTCACCAGTTCCTGTTTTCATACTTGTATTTTCTCCAAGTTGAGGCTGCTTTAATACGCCAAACACATCAGTGTCTGGTGACTTGATATGTACAGTGCTGTCCTTCTGTGATGCATATACTGTATGTCCTGCTTAAGTTCTATAACTTGTGATAGCAATTTGATGGTTGAAGTCTTATTTGCTGCTTTCCACGACAGAAGATTAACCTTGGACATCTTTTCCCAGATGCTCAATGGACCAACAATACGTTTCTTGACAAAATTTTCATAATTTTGTCTTCCAACTTCATATGCACATAGATTGTCATATTTGGCATTTTCTGGCATTACAGCTCCAGTTACCAAGTTTAAAAGAGCATCATTTTCCTGGGATTACAGTCACCAATAACATTGTGTAGCTTCTGTACATCAGCATATTGACGGCTGACAATAGCTGTAGAGAGCTCATGATGTTCTGTTCTTTTGTAATCTTTATGAGTTTGATATTTTATGTAATGAACTTAATTTGAAAACCCAAATGGTAGTATATGATCTTTTATCACCTTAGACACTCTGTGTCATACCTCTCAAGTGATTTTTCTCCTCTCTTACTTCTCTGGACAAATACGACCTTTATCCCATCAACATATCACCATATATTTTCTTAATCTGCAAGGTGCCAGGTTTAAAATGACGGATGGTGTTAAAAATTAACCTGAAATTTTTACGTGACCACATATTGTCTTGTTGAGTTTCTGAGAGAACTTTACGGCTAAATAGCGCCTCTGTATTGATAGCCGGTACATGTCGTAATATCCACCGCTCATAGTTAAATCTTTATGTCCGTTTATTTTGTCCTAATTTAAGTATCAAAGAGTGTTTTTATTTTTAAGTATCTTAAGTATCTTTTTTCCTCACTCTTAAGTATCTAAGTATGATGTTTTTTTCATTTTAAGTAACTAACCATATTTTTGTTTTCATTATAAAATGTGATTGATATAGACAACAGAAGTAAATATCAGCTGGAGGTCGTAAACGAAGCTGATGTGAAGTATTTTGACTCACTGTTCCCACGAACTAATTGCTTCTCTGGTTTATACCGAAGAAATAAAACCGTCAACGAACCATCCGATTCAAATGTGTCTTAGGCGATACAGGGTGTTTAGGCGTCATTCTGATACCAAGAATGACTTTGTGTACTGTGGTGAAGCTAGGGGTAGGATAGGGTTGGGTTGGGTTGGGATGGGTTAGGATTACGCATGTGTGGGTATATTCTGTCGCATTTTATAGGTATCTTGCGTCTTTCTCTTTATTCCTTCTTTATCATGAGTATCTGTGCCTATTATTACACCACCTCGCAGGATAGTGGAAGAGGAATGGATAGTAACGAGATAATATTCTTCTTACATACACCTTAGCTTGATTACAGGTAACACCAGGTAGAAGTTACGTGACTCTTAAGAGTTTTCCTCGACTTGGCTGATTCAACTGTAAGACTTGCTGTATTTATCCTTATTAAAATCCTCCACCTGTAGGACCCTCCACTTGTAAGACTCTCCACCTGTAAGACCCTCCACTTGTAAGACTCTCCACTTGTAAAACCCTTTATGGATTTGAAATACCTTCTCGTCTTGACTCCACTAGTACTGTACACACCCTCTCTAGCCTTAATTTACAGTAATGTTGAAGTATATAATGAAGACTCACAGCTCATGGGTTAGAAAAAACAAAAGATGCTTGTTTTATTTATTTATTTATTTATTTATTTATAGCTTATTTTAGAATCCCCGAAAGTTAGAACAAATGTTTGACAGGTCCCACAAAGCGGTAGTGTTTTACAAGTATGGACCAGGCCAAAAAATAAATAGAAAATAAAATAAATAAATCGTAAATTGGTGCATTTTGTTTACTCCAGGGTAATTAGAAATGCAGTATTCTCCAGCAGAGGCCGTGTGATCATAGCCGTATGAAATACTTGGAGTAGATTGATATAGATGCATTACCTGGAGTTGAGCTGGGTTGCAGGGGCACTCTACCGACAACAATAAAGTGTTTTTCCTTCTGTTTGTAGCACTTGAGGTGTTTTAGGTTAGGTTTAATTAAAATGGTTTAGTTATAATAGTTATATTACGATAAGTTAAGTTGAATTTAGAACTTTTGATTTGCATATATCGTGTTTTAGAAGGATTTGTTAGCTAATAAGTTTAATTTGGATAAGTTTAGATTAATTTAGATCATTTGATTTTACAAGGTCGTATTATAATGACTGGGAACCATATAGAAAACTGTTAGAGAAGTAAATATTTCTACGGCAGTGAATGAGTAAGTCAATAAGTGGTGTATAGAGCTGCTGACGCAACTTAAACGGTATATACTGTACATTATATGTTATCAGAGCTTTCCTGTTGTACATAACCGCCTCCGTCAAAGTGTCTTACTGGCTCATGTGAAGATTAGCCTCTAGTTTATTTAACCTCAAGATTAACTACACTGGCACTGCCTGACCTGACCTGACCTGACCTACCCTACCCTACCCTACCCTACCCTACCCTACCCTACCCTAACCTAACCTAACCTAACTTAACTTCCCAAGTAGCGTTAGGTTAATCATTAGTTGAAATAAGCTGGGAGGGTTAATCTTCAGGTAATCTATCTTAATTAACAATTTTGGTCAGGTGAGGCCTTCCTTACCTTACTCGAGAGCAGGAGGAGGAGGACTTGCTAACGTCTACAGATCATCGTCAACCAAGGCAGATATTGAATACCTTTTGTTTACCTTCGTGGCTTAAGAACACATCTTAACACCATAAGACTATTCGCCTCAATACAATAATACAGTAATTGATTATTGTATTCTAATAAAATTTACGGTGTATCTTGTGAACCAGATTTATTGTTTGACCTTAGTGAATGAGAAACTGGTTGAGGTGTATTGTGGTAAACATCCTTAAGAGCAGCTCTGTGTGTTCTTACGACCTCAAAGTAACACAAAAGGTAGCCAATATCTACCCTTGATCAGTCACTTTATGTAGATGTCAATTGTGTCATTTTTCTAGACTTAGTGCCCCCTGGAGGAGAAAGTAAATACAATGTTGATATATTTTGGTCACAACACACACTAGTAGATTATTTTTCCTTTTTAACTAAATAATTAACACTATGAAGCTAACTAATTATATAACTCAAAGATGGTAACCAATATGGCGTCGATATTGTTCACATACTCTATGATAAATAGATGTATTGTCTGTTTAATTTTAGGGAAGAATTTAATTTATAAACTTTTGAGAATCTGGATACAGGAGTTTTGTCTTTGTGTGTGTGTGTGTGGTGATGATGACGCATACTTTCCTCTGCAGTGAAAAAAATATCTTGACATTGCAAAGTTTAACTGTAAGCCGAAGGAACGTTTGTAATGTGACTTGTTATGTGAAATTGTAACTTGAAATTCTTTGTGAAAAAATATTTCCCTATAAAGTTTGGCAATAAATGAAGTATTACATCAAGGTGTAACTTGTAGTTCCTTGTGGAGTAATTACCTATGTGGACGATACAGCTACTCCAGGGTGTAAGACCTAGAGTAGAAAGTCTTTAGACCTTACCTGAGGTTGAAAGACTCTTATAGTGGAACGTCTTAGGTATTGAAACTTTAATTACAGTAAATAAAATATAATCTACCTAAACATTCCTTCACCTGGCGACAACTAATGATACAGGTGGTGTAATAGCTCTTTAAAATTCCTCCGTTTGATATAATAATGACCACACATGAACTTATAATGTGCAATATCTTGATAACACATTAGCTGCAACATTACACATAGTCCAGTGTATGTGTAGTGAGGGACATCTACCTAAATGAGTTACAGAATGTGGAGTTGAGGCAAAAAAAAGTTGGGACATGTTTGAGATCATCAGTTGAGCCAAACGTTTATACTCAATATTGTTTTAATGGTATTTTAGAGCGACCGAAAAATGTAAACAAAATGGCCGGCTAGGTGACACATACCTTACAAGAAATAAACATGAGAACGAACACACACACACACACACACACCAGTTTTACCCACATTATCACCAGACTATCGGCATACCTGGTCGGTGGACACCTGCCTCCTCCTCCTCCTCCTCACCTTGCTAATATGCTAATATGCTAATATGCTCTGGTATGTTCCAGTCTATTTAAGATATGCTCCCATCTATCTTAAAGAGCTTATGCTAGGTTGGTCTGATATGCTCCTCAAAGACTATGCTGATATACTCTTGTCATCTGATATGCCATTATGTTCATATCACTCTAAAGGATATACTAATATGTTCTGATATGTTGGTATGGTTCTGTCTCTCAGAGGGTGTGCTGATGTACTATAAGAGCATATGGGGTATGCTGATATACTTGGTTATGTAGCTAGGCTCATATCTCTCTTACAGGGTATGCTAATATACCCTGATATGCTTGCATCTATCTCTGAGCGTATACTGGTTGACTGTAATGACATAAGAGATATGCTGGTATGCTTCTAAGGGAATATGTTAACATACTCTAATAATAATTTGGAATGAGGTTAGCTATACCTTAGATTCAGGGGATATACTGATATGATATGAATTAACCTAGAAGTATACTGATATGTTCTCAAGGCATTCAGGGGATCTGTTAGTATGCTTCGACATACTTTCGGAACAAGGTAAACTGGACCTTCAGAAGATAGGGTGATATGCTGACATATTCTGATGGATCTAAGAGAGAGTGGAAGACTATGAGAGCTAGTTAATATACTCAGGTATGTTGATATCCCTTCATGGCACTTGGGATATATGGTAATATACTCCGATGTGTCTCTTTGGATATACTGATATGCCACTAATGGGTCCCCAGAAAGCAGGAGACAAGTTGATCTGCTTCGAGGACACTAATCTGTATAATGATTTTTTCCCTGACTGTTAAGAAGTATACTGGTATATTTCAAATGTTGCTTAGTATTATAGTATACTTTGGGCTGTTCTGAACATATTTCACAGCTGATTTTCAGAAATATATGCTGCTGTCACTGGCTTGTTTATTCCGGAGACATTGATTATACTTTGAGTATGTTGATATGCTTTGTTACCAGTCAAGGAATATGCTGATATGTTCTGACACTTCTCAGTGATTACCCTGATATACTTAGATACCTGACAGTATTTATTGGAGTATAGTGTCCTATACTCTGATGTCATTCTAGTGATATGCTGATGAGCTGACATACCGCTTTATGTAACTGTGATATATTGAATCATATACATCCATTCCTCACGCTTAATATATATGATATTCTAAACAATGCTGATATTATTTATGTTATACCCTGATTATATACTAACATACTACAGTGTCATTTATAGTGTATGATATTAAACATTCGGGGGTATACTTTGAGGTTATTTAGAGAATATGATGGCAAACGGTGATATACTCTGATGCCATATTTGGTATACACAGATATATTGATATAATTTATATAATATACCGATAGATATAACTAAATATCTGTGAAGTAAATCCTGTACTTTTTGATATACCATTCAGGGTGAAGGTATGCTAATATACCACGATAGCACCCGTCTCTCAGCGCTAATATACCCTGATGGCACACTTAACATCCTGGCGCCGGTCGTGGGGTATACTGATATGCTAAAGTCTTCTTCATCTTCTAATATCTCGACTTCAGCTTCGTAAACTGTGATTACTTAAACGTATTTAATGCTCGTTTACGTAACTTTTTTGTAGAATAAATGAATGTATATCCGGGGTTCTTCTGTTTCTTTGTCCATCTGATGTTTGCGTCCATGTTGAGGAGAACCACTTAGCAGGGCTCGCATTTTCCCATAATGTGTTACCTCAAGTTCCATAATTTGCACTTAGTGAAGCCACGATATCCCGCGTTATGTTGCCCGTCTTACTTCCTTCTGGGTTATGTGTCTTAAGTTGGTGAAAAAATTAAATTAAGGCTGAATTATTGTTAAATGTTAAGGTATTATAGTACTTGTCTGTCGTGTTGTTAATATAACATAGTTTCACCAGCAGTATGTACTCAAGAGCTTATTAACATCGTTGACGAGTCAGAGCCGCAACACTGAACCAATCTATATGAACATTAACACAAAAAATAAATTGTTACATTACATCGACTATCAAGACATAACTTACAATACAAATTAATAAATAATTGTACCAGGCAGATAAAAATATTAGTTACAAAAAATTATGAAAATAGTCTTAATGTTCACGCCAGAACTTACCCCATAACAAAAGCCATACAACATTTTCCCAGTTAAGACTTCGTTAAATACAATCTCAAACTCCTTCTCAGAAACTGTGTGTTGGTGGTGTGCCACGTGTGGTGTGTGTGTGTGTGTGTGTGTGACAGCACCTTTGATTTATACAAATATTCACCCAAATGAATAACACCAAGTAATTCACCATGTTATTCACGACTCTTAGATCACTTGGCTTGCGTCTCTCAAAAGGTCGAGCCAGGGTCAGCTGATTCAGTAAACACCGCTCACATTAATAGGGACCTGCCACACTTTGCCATAAACAGATAAATTGTACCGGGAATTTTCCCCCCACACACTCATCATTGTCACTTTATGTAACTTGCTGACAAAACCCATGACCCTTCAGGCCTTTTACGCCCTTAATGCATGAGTCATAAAGGCAAGCATGAACTCCGCATGCTTCCCAGTTGGGCACTGTAAACGCTTCTGCGCTTCACCTTGCACAGGATGTAAGGGGGTGCCCAATAAACTAGCCCCCTCGTGGGCAATCTGTAATCACTACCACTGTCTCGCGGCCCAGAGTAGTAGTTGGACATATCACTAGACAGGGAAATTCACACTTAACACAAGTGTTATCTCAAGGTCATATTCACAACACTTCCCTGGACAGAATTCATAATTTATTTTCTCATATTACATCTGTGTGTATACCTGCTACTAGATAAACAGAAAATGCCAAGAAGTGTTTACATCAAGCGCTGCCACTTAAGAGTTCCAAGAACTAAATTAAAACAATTAGTGTGTGTGTGTGTGTGCATGGTGTGTGTGTGCATGGTGTGTGTGTGTGTGTGAGTGTGCATGGTGTGTGTGTGCATGGTGTGTGTGTGTGTGTGTATATGGTGTGTGTTTGTTTGTTTGTATGGTGTGTGCATGGTGTGTGTGTGTGTGTGTGTATGGTGTGTGTATGTGTATGGTGTGTGTATGTATGGTGTGTGTGTGTGTGTGTGTGTGTGTATGTGTGTGTATGGTTTGTGCATGTACGGTGTGTGTATGGGTGTGTGTGATTGTGCATGGTGAGTGTGTGACTGTGTATGGGGTGAGTGTGTGTGTGTGTGTGTGTTTCCATTGCCATGAGGATATCATACAATTCTTAAAGCACTGGTCACATGGGCGCATTTTTTTTTAGCAATTTCTTGCCGGAAAGTTATTTCGAGCAATTTTCGAGAAATTCGAGCAAGTTTTTGAAGCATTTTTATTGACAATCGTGATAGTCAATTTCCGACTTATTCCGTGAAAATATTTCCAACTGTCCATAGAATCCGTTACAGTTTCCTTTATAGTAAGTGACTCACAAATGATTAATATTCCCATTCACCAATACTTTATTATATCAGAGAACAGTGCAGAGATAAGCTGGCCAATGAGCGATGGTCAAAGATAATACAGATTTAATACTGGATTGATAAGTACAGCTATAGTGATTTGTTTCATGTTACAGTAATAATAAACTTTATCAAATGTTATAACTACCAAAGTGTTATTTTCGTGATCGATACCCTGCTGCCGGGATTATAACATCGTTTAAAAGTTCAGTAAAAATATCATGCAGATTAAAACCTAACCTAGTGTATCGTAACCTAACTTAGCCTTTCCTAAGCTAACTTAGACTATCCTAAACTAGCCTAACCTATCCTAATCACACCAAACCTAACCTATCCTAAATTTATATATCATCAACAGATTTATAGATATGTTGGAGAAATAATTATCAAAAGTTTGTTGTCTCTGCAAATGTATTTTTAAAAAAAGAAATGGAAATGAAAACTTTCTAGAGAACTCAATTGTGTCATGAGCGTTGCGGCTTGGTTAGGTTAGGTAACATTAGGTTAGGTTAGATAAGGTAAGGTAAGATTAGGTAAGGTGAGGTAGTGTTAGGGTTAAATACATTTTACTAATTTTGCATCAAAATAATCACGACTGAAGGTATCGGATAAAAACCTCTGAATATAATTCTTTTTTTGAGAAAAAAATTTCTTTACCACTTATTTTTTGCCCCACTTTTTTTATTAAGTTTGATGAACTTAGATTAGGTTAGGTATTATTTAACTCTGAGTCATGGGTACTTATTGGATACTTGGCAGAATAACTTGTTATAACTTGGTCCTAACAAAGGCGGAGTCTAAGCAAAAATTTTCACTTGACCTCATATTTGGATTTCATTACT
This sequence comes from Homarus americanus, assembly GCF_018991925.1. Lineage (NCBI taxonomy): Eukaryota > Metazoa > Arthropoda > Malacostraca > Decapoda > Nephropidae > Homarus > Homarus americanus. The sequence continues at coordinate 12,172 of NW_024728131.1, forward strand.
GAAGGATATTTACAGCTATACCACATTAATAAGGTCTATCTGCAAGTTTATTCAGTCATAAAAAAAATATACCCTAAATGTGGACAATAAAAATCTTCTATTTTGGTACAAATTACTTGAAAAGTTGTAAGAAGACAAAAGCTGCATCTCTTCCATAAAGCGAGAAATAGAACAGCCAAGCCTCTTCTTGTTGTAAAAAAAAACTAATATTGTATTTTAGTATGTTGATGTACAAAACATTTTCTTCATTATTCTATGATAAAACAAGTCTAACAAACATTATTAAAACATATATTATTAATTTTTTTTCATGCAATCCGGAAATAGCGACTACTATATCCAGGTTGATGGTGTTGAGGTCCTGTAAGTTACAGGCTAGATTACGTGCTCACTTACGGAGTTCGATGCCAAATATTTGTTTTGAGAATCCCGATCGGAGACTGTAAGTCCAGTTACTTGGTAAACAAGTAGATACAGTGAAATAAACTGCTGTACCTAAATATTATGTAACTCAAAATATATTCCCAAAACAGCACGTTTACAGATGAAAATAAAAAAAAGCATAAATAATACAAACAAAATCAATTAATATGTTTTTTATTACAGTATTTTTAAATATCAGAAGCGTAGATTCAGCGCTTCTTTTGTGTCTTTTTCCCGGTGAAGATGTAGTCTCCCCATGGCAGGTACTGGTCCTTTTGTACACGGCAGAAAGTGGTAGTTTCCTTCTTCTTCTTGTTGTTTTGGGTCTTGTTGTTTTTGGGTCTTAGTGTGTTTTGTGGTCTGCAGTTTGTTAGATCGGGGGCCCTTCTCCTTCATCTGGCAAGGCTTCACCTCCACCTTAGTCACCTTCGATACAGTGCGTCGGAACACCATTGTGATGTACTGACACTAACAACTCTCTCACTGAGGTCAAATCAAAATTTGACCATACAGAAAGAATTACGGTTTAATAAGGTTGGAATTTAAAGAAATTGACAACAAAATAAAGCTCTGTTTATCACTATAGTAAAGAGGGATGGTGTTTGTAAAGATGATGGATGGTGTTATAATATGTAGTGATGATGGATGGTGTTATATGTAGTGATGAAGGATGGCATTATATTGTAGTAATGATGGATGGTGTTATATGTAGTGATGATAAGAGGGTAATATATGTAGTGATGATAAGAGGGTAATATATGTAGTGATGATGGATGGTGTTATATATATATATTGATGATGCATGATGTTATAT
>NW_024728132.1:0-15889 GCF_018991925.1 Homarus americanus
CTTACGGTGGGAAGTGTATCCATGTCCGAGAGTCAGTGTCTAGTAACGTCAATATAATGTTCTAGTAACTTCGATATAATGTTCTAGTAACTTCGATATAATGTTCTATTAATGTGTCTGTGTCATTGAGTGAATAATAAATAGCTGTACTTAGAATTGGTGTTAAGAAAGATTTCCCCTGAGAACGTATTTACAGTTAAATAACTCACCGGCCACTCTACCACACTTCCTCACTTTAACTCACAACTAAATATTTTATCTAAATCCCCCCATTACATATGTATGTATGTATGTATGTATGTATGTATGTATGTATGTATGGCCATCACCTGTACGCACCCTTCACCCCGATAAAACTATACACAAGTACACATGTATGTATATGGATGTGTATATATACGTGCCACTCCCTTCATTCTACATTATTCATACATGAGTGAGTATGATTACCTATTCATATACATATATTTTGTTATTCATGGCTTTCATTACAGTACATACAGCATTAATGAAGGGTTATTAGTGCGGGTCATGCTGGGGACAATAACAGCGGACGATACAGCATGACAGTATTAACAGCAATAACAGCATGACAGTATTAACAGCATGACAGCATATTTAATAACAACATGACAGCATGATTAATAACACCCTGGCAGCAGTTACAATATGAGAGTAATTACAGCACATAACAGCAGTGGTGAGGTATAACAGCACCTGGATTACAGCGTGTACAGTATTACAATTAGGAAGAAAAGAGGGAGGTGAGAGGGGAGGGGGAGGAGTGTGGGGGAGGGGAAAAGGAGAGGGGGTGGAATTAGAGAAGGAGAAGGAGGGAGGAAGAGGAGGAGGTGGGAGGAAGAAGGAAGGGGAGGAGGTGGGAGGAAGAAGGAGAAGGAGGGAGGAAGAGGAGGAGGTGGGAGGAAGAAGGAAGGGGAGGAGGTGGGAGGAAGAAGGAAGAGGAGGGAGGAGGAGGTGGAAGGGGAAAGAACCCAAGTCTTCACATTCAATTTACTGTCCTGGTCTACTCAGCGTCTGGCGTTATTAACACTTACGCCAGGCGCCCCAGGGAGGGAGGAAGGGAGGGGGGGGGATGTACTGCAGTAAAGCATATTTGTCGCAACTTCTGTCTGTCTGTCTGTCTCCGGCTGTCTGTCTGGCTGGCTGTGTCTGTCTGTCTAGCTACCTGTCTTTCACACTGCTCGTTTATACTTCCTTGTCTGTTTTCTTTATGTTTTTGTTTAATTACTCTCTCTCTCTCTCTCTCTCTCTCTCTCTCTCTCTCTCTCACTAACAAAGGACACTAAAAGCTCTTGGTGCGTGGCGTTGTGTCAGCTAAGTGCCGCCCTATTATTTACTATATCAACTCTTAAGTATTTTCTATTGACTACGAGTCTCTTTTAAGTGACCTCTACTTACTACCAGACCCCTGCTGTTGTCACTACACAGTTTACTTATATTTATAATTTAAGATTAACTGCCCTAACCTAACCTTAACTTGGAAATACAGTTCAACTCCTGTGTGTGTGTGTGGTGTAAATTTAACTTCTGTTTGTTGCTTTCTCTCCCCTTTTTCCTGTTCTCTTCCCTACTGTTTCCTCACCCTTTTCCTTTGAGGTTTCTGTGCTCCTTGATCCGGCGCCCTACACACAAATAGGGAGGGAGCGATAACAGATAAGTAGAAATAGATTGATAAATATAGAAAAGACTGAGAGATATCTATTTATTTCTGTAGATTATTGTACAAATCGTCTTTATGGAAATTAATTTTAATGAGGTTATTATAAATATTTGTAAAGTCATTATATCATAAAGTTATTTTCCTTAAGTGACCAAATGAGCTTGGATCATTATCATCAGTGTGTTTGATGAAACTAACGTAAAACTTTTAATTAAAACTAAATCACTCCCCCCCTCTCAGATTTTTGTTTATTAAATTAAGCGTAATTGTGAGGCATTATTAGTATATGAAGCATTATATACTGTTTTAATTAGCAAATCTGATACTTAAATGTGTATTTCTGCTGCGTCAAACACATTTCACCGATATTGAATATACTGTAGTTCTCATTTGACCGTCGACCTTACTCTATAATAAAATACTCCGTCAGGGCTCCAACATATTTATATTAAAAAGAAAAATGAATAAATGAATAATAATGGAAATGTGACTGAACACTGAAATATTCCTGTCATGTTCTGTAACACGGATGAATAAGACTTCAGGCTTTTTGTGTCACCTTTTGTGGAAAATAGTGAAATAATAATAATAATGTAATAATAATATAGTAATAATAATAATAATAACATTAATAATAATAATAATAATAATAATAATAATAATAATAACGGAGCTCTTTCAAGACAAGACCTGACCAACACTGGAGCAGGTTAAGGTACATTCAGGAGCCGGTGCATGCCCAGTACTTGCCAACAGTGCGTGACAGAGACGTGACCGATCGCCCGGGCGGCTAACGAGCCAATCATTGGTGAAGAAGATAACAGTAAAGTAAAAAAAACTCTACAGTCAGTAGCCTATAGCGTCTCTAAGCATAAATGTAACTCGAAGATTTTATCATCAGCTTATCACTTTTCTTGAGACAATTACTTGTCACTCACTACTAAGACCTCAGGAATTAGACGTATATTCACTGGTACGGTATCATAATTAATCATAAAAAAGAAGATAAATAGATGTTACAATAGAAATATGTGAGTGTGACTGTCGTGGGACATCAGAACTAACTAATGGCTCGCAGCAGCAGCCTCGTGATGTATAATACTCGTTATATGCTTTATTCATTAATTCCTCCGTGTTAATTCAGGACTTCATGATCACATTAAATATTGAGAGTAAAAATGAAGTGAATGTTTATTCATATTTATTAAGTACAACTGAATTCGTATGTAAAATGGTAATTTCTGAAAATCTTGCATCTCACTCGTCTGTGTGTGTGACTGTACTTATTTCTTAATGTCTAGTCTAAACTATCCAGGTATGAATTTAATTTATTATATCACTGATGTACAGTTGCCAGCACTTATACCTACGTGGTACAGTGGCTGCATTCTGGGTTGTAGGTTTAGATTACATTGTTTTTCAAGTTGGGATGCTAATGTAGTATTCCTTGGGGCTGTACTGCATATGTTTCTTTCGCAACACTCTAAATGGGATGGATATACAGTATATCCCTTTATTGACAACACAAAGCAAATCGAATATGTATTTCTCTTTTTTTTCTCCGGTTTCACTTATCTTTTCCACCCAGCTTGATTGCAGTTGTCAACTAACACAAAGTTTTAAGTTTACCTCCCCAATCGTAGTACGAAGCTGAAACTTAGTCTTTTTATTACTGCTTTCTACTTTTTGTGGATATCATGAAGATTAGGTCTACCTGCCAGCTTGCTTGTGATGTTTTCTTAACTTATATTTATCTACCACGCAAGTCCCTCATTTATGTTATTTCGTGTACTGTACAACATGGTATTGCCTCTTCTTTTATTTAAGAAACATCATTGTTCGTGAATAAATAAATATATAAATGTATAAGCAGACAATCATGTATATTTATGCAATGGCTGCTAAGAATAAAAATATATATAGGTTATGACAGGAGTCTACGCTAAACACAAGCTCGTTCTCTTCTAGACAATAACACGTTTTCTATGATGACCTTAAATATTTATGGTAAAATTAAATAGAAGATGGCGCAGCAGTCGGGGCTGAACGTTAATTGAATGTAGTCCAAGTTTCTCTATATATTCCCTCCTTGGTATAACACACCATTGTGACATCACTAGCAAGGCATTTGCCTGAGTGAGCCGTGAGGGAAGGGCGTGTGGTGACCGGCTGTTATCTGGTGAGTAAATTTTTAGTATTTTTATATTAAGTTATTTAAACACGAGCTTATGTCGCTACTGTCCTCTGTGTTGAGTAAATTGTTGTTGGTATTTTTATTCTCATAATTAAGTTACATGTGTTGTTAGAGAGTTGGTTAACCACCGCCTCGGTAGTTACCGAGAGTTTTATTCCGTCGTCAAATGGAAATTTAGAGGGAAGATGTTTTATGAAAGGCAATTGCAAAGATAAACTCTGCCATTATATATTATGCTGCCTTGGTATTAGTGTAGTTTATATTGGTGTTTGTAGTAAGAAATAATTCGTTGCCGTCGACGATTTGGTGAATTGACAAAAATTAATAGGGTTAAAATTCGTTTTTATCCCAATAGGTATTCCAGATTTGGTTAATATATTGGACTAACCCGCCAGGGCCGGTCCGACTAATTACCCAAATGTAGCCGGAATGAAGTCAAATAATGGTCCTAGATGAATAAATCGGACTGCCAATCACTTCTCGACTAGTATTTGGTGTCACGAAGTCACAAAAAATTGGTAAACTTAATTTAATCTGAGTTAATAGATCAAGTGCATGTACCTAACCTAACCTCACCTCACCTAACCTAACGCAACCCGACCCGACCTATTCTAACCCTACCTGGCCTAAACATCTTGTAACCTGCACGCTATAGTAACATCTTTTTATTTTAATTATAAATATAGTTTATATTTTTTAGTTTCTCTCTACAATAATAAATCAGCTGTACTTCCAAATGTGTAGTTGTGGTGTTCATAGTTGCCTTTTAAGTTTTATTGCAGTCAATAACTTATTGTTATTTTCATAACTTATTTTTAGCTTATTTACCTAATGGCCACCCACTACAGGTGGCCATACAGAGGGAAGAAGACCAGTGGCCTGTGTAGGATCCCTCCATCGTTCTTCACTGTTCCATAGGTCTACCAGCCTCTGTGAAGAAGTGTTTCCTTACGTTTCTCCTGCACGATAACTTGGTGAACTTATATGAATGTCCCCCCGTGTTGGTGGTGCATAACATCATAAAAAATAGCCCAGGTTAACATCCTTTTCGTGATTGTGAATGTCCCAACGTGATCTACCACATTGTGTCTTGTCTGAAGAGTTGTTAGTTCTTAGTCACTCAGTCTATGGGGATAACAGAGATGATTTAGTTCAGGAATCATCTTCGTCGCTCTGTGTTGCATCATTTATATGAATCTTTCAGGGGGTAGAGTGTCTGGGCCTTAATACAGTGATTCAGTTGGGGACCTACGTGATACTCATAAGGTTGAAGGAGCCTTTTCTCAGCTTTATATTTGAAGGTACTACTAATAATTCTTAAATCTAGGTTAGCTTTTTTCATTGCTGCCCCCACTTGTTGTGCTGCCTTGAGTGATGGGTTTATTACAATGCCTAGATCTTTTCCTTATTAACAGTGTCCATGAAAGTGTTATTAACAGAATAGTTGTGATTAGGGTTGTGGTGTACCCTACATGCAGAGTCTTACATTATATAATGATATAAAGCCTATGCCAGTCATGCAACCATTGGCACAGGGCCGGCAGATCTTTTTGCATGGTTGTGACATCATCTTGGCTTGGTGCCTTCCCAAACATCTTTGTGTTGTCCACAATCTTGACAGTATGGTAATATACTGTCATCTATGTCATTAATGTAGGTCACAAATAGGGTGGGTCCTAGGATAGAACCTTTTTCTAAATTGAATTTACCCCATTTAATACCACCCTTTGAGTCAACTGTACATTCATTTCAATATATTGCCTGTAATGCCTTGTGCTTGGATCTTAGAAGCTAGTCGTGCATGTGGTACTTGTCAAACGTCTTAGAAAAATCCATATACAACCCATCCGCTGGTAGACCTTGGTCCAGGTACCCTGTTACCTCTTGAAGGAAAGTGACTATTTGTTAGGCAGGATTTTCTCCAGGAAACTGTTGTGATGCATTGGTAAGACTGTGCTTTGTCAGGTGTAGGATGATGGCACCACATCTCTTAATATTTAATCCTTATATTTACATATACTGTACTGTTTGTGATGTTAGACTGATCAGCCTTTAGTTCTCTCCTGTACTTTCTCTACCCTTCTTGTATACTGGGGTGACGTTGGCTGTACCTTGATCCAATGATTTACTGAATAGGAGTTTTAATGGAGTGTAAATCTTGTTTGTTACTTCCTTTATCACTTTGGTCTGTGCTCCGGCTACTCTGTCCACCTTATTCTAATAGTTCTTTTAATTTGCATGACATTTGTAAGTGTTTAGTACAGTTGTAGACGAAAGTTCACTCCCCGCGGTGAAACCGAGTCATGGGAATGAGGCTCTGAACTGACTTCCCCAAACTTGTATCTCGGATGGGGTCGGTGCTGCCTCATCTTGGGAGGGAGCGAACCTTTGACCCTGACTTTACATTTTTCTGTGATAACTTTTGCACCCAAATTATATTTTCATTTTGTATCATATTTCAGTGAGACTGATCTGATAAACCAATATAATTTAAACGTCCTCACTGGTGGCCTGTTTTAAGAAAAAAAATTTCTAGTACGTGGCAAATCTAGCATCGTTCTAGGCATTGTCACGTGGCTAATATTGGCACGAAATATCTTGGGCTTAAAATTGTATTATAATTATTCATATTTGGTAAACTTATTATTTTACTATGAAATAGTTTCTTATGAAATTTGGTAACAAAATAAATCATAGTTTAGGAGATAAAGGTCTCACATCCTACCAAAAAAGCTTCCTTTCTTACTAGTCATTCAGGTGGAACATTCAAAAGCGCTTACCGTACCTTTTTTAAACCGTCCGTATTACTAGGAGCTTAAGACTATAATCAACATAATAATATATCGCTTTGTATAAAGAAATATTTTCATTTATATAGTATTTACATTTATCACGTCTCTTTTCGTGACAATCAAAGTGAAATGCCGTCGGCTGTGAACTCACCAACACCCTGTATTTACTGGATAAGTTAATTTTGAGAGTAGTATTGCTGTGTGATATACATTATACCTTGAGGGTCTTACCTCTGCACTTTTAAAGATCTGTGGAAATTTAATCAACCAACACTTGACTAAATTGTTGTAAATTAGGTTCAGTAGTTTTGGTTGGGATGGTATATTTTGTCTTTTTCAAGAACTACTTGATACCACAGCTACCATCAAATTGCCTTAATGTTCCATGGGTTATACCTGCTGTCTAGGTACTTAAGTTTACTAGACGTTCAGGTAATCCTGTTATCAATTAAAACCTTCATTATCTATTATTAGTGTGGGAGGAAATCCGAGAACTTGCAATGGTTTGGAACACCACACTAGATAACATTTTCCTCATCTCTAGATCAGCACATTACAACTATGCTAACATTATTCTTCTCGGCAGATACATTCAGTGATGGAGGTGTCGTCACGATTTCACATACTGTCACGCATTTTCTAATTCAACGTTTATGGTGGACTCCACTTAAGGTTAGTTTATTACACTAGACCTTAAGGATTTTGTCTATCTTATGTCAGGTTTTGGTCATCCACAAGATTTAGTTTGATCTAATAATGGAAGTCTTGTACTTTGTGAATAATTTTGACCTGGTACAGTACAGACCAGTAGTATAAGGGTATTTCTGAATTTATCCAAGTGACCAAGTCTGTTTTGTATTCATCACTTGTCAATTTACTCGCCTTTTGGGTAGGTGAGGGGGTGATATTTGCTAGGTTTACACCGTTCAACACTCCTTACTCTGTCCCAGGCTGAAGTTTGGGCCCCAGAACAGTTTTGTAAGATACACACCGTACCACCAACACCCATTGTACTTTAGGTCAAATATCAAATTATTTCATTTCAAAACGTTACAACTTTACATATGACCATTAGATTTCAATGTCTTTAGCTTTTTGTACATAATAGTAAATTTATAATTTGAATTATAATGTGTACTTTCATGTACACATTACTTTCAAAATAATATTATGTACTGTATACAGAATCAAAAACGTATCTTTACGGACATGGCCGATTTATTTCAAAGCGAACACGGACACGTTGTCTCAGAGGTTGACAAAATCCTTCGTCCGAGGAATCATTGTCTACCACCATCATAAAGATGCATTTTTTATGTACACCTTGTAAGAACTACACTGAAGTGAGATATTACAATGCTTCTGTTGGTACAGTCTTGTGGTAATTTTTTTAGTTTTGATTTTGCATACCCAATAGGTCACTGCATTAGTTTGTAACAGATCTACATAGGCTGGCACTTGGATGTAAATTAGTGAGAAGTATACGTATGCATCACAGGGTCCTTACACTTTATACCTCACCTTCAGGTTTCAAGTTTAGTTTACAAGATCATTATTATTCTACTTATCCAAAATCGGAGTATAAAAGATGTCAAATTTATTCAGTGTTTATTTGATTATTAACATACAGTATATTGTATAATGAGCCAACATTATATTCTTCCTCAATACAAGTGCCAACCAGTTCACAATATATCTACCTTTTTTAATTTGTGGCTTGACTCCAGGCTTACTTATACATTCTTAAATATTATTTTAGTGTACTTTTAAATATTTTCTTAATTGTATAAATAAACTTGTGCTTAATAAGGTGGTAGTCATGAATGTGTGGGATGGTGGACCGTACAGAACAGTCGCTGGTACATCGATCTTGTACACCAACCACCTGTAATAAGATTTTGAATTTAGATCATTCTTAATTAACATAAATGTATCACTACCAATACACAACATTTACCCCAAATTTCTTGCATTCTATACTTGGATCCTTACATATATCCATACACTCTAGCACCCTTCTATAACACCTTACATGTGAGCACCAGCCTTCCTCCTCTCTTGTGGCTGCAGCAGTCTTCTCACAGGCATCATCCACAACATTCCTTCGCAGTACATGCCATTTTACTCAGATAAATTTAGAACATTTACTATTAATCACTGTACGAGCACACCACGAGTGCCCTCTCCACTGCCCAGCGTACGAGCGTTTCCCTCCACTGCCCAGCGTACGAGCGCCCCCTCCACTGCCCAGCGTACGAGCGCCCCCTCCACTGCCCAGCGTACGAGCGCCCCCTCCACTGCCCAGCGTACAGCGCGCCCCTCCACTGCCCAGCGTACGAGCGCCCCCTCCACTGCCCAGCGTACGAGCGCCCCCTCCACTGCCCAGCGTACGAGCGCCCCCTCCACTGCCCAGCGTACGAGCGTCTCCCTCCACTGCCCAGCGTTCCTGCTTCCCAACCCTTCTCACAAAGCAAGTCACTCAATTTCATTCCTACATTCAGTGGTTTTTAGGGTAGCCATACGAAGACAAAGGTAACTTAACTGGGGAGGCTGAATTAACAGGTGTGTGTTATCTCTTGCTCTAGATTGGTTCTGTCACTTCCTCTATGTTGGCCTTCAAGTACATCATCTGTCACCTGTAATATATTTCGAGTTATTTATGTAGAATGAAAGTTAAACATACAATATCCTTCTACCACTAGACCACCTGTACTTAAACATACTCTGTTGTACATAATTGATCACATTTTAATTATTTACAAACGTCTCCATTTTATCTAACTTGAAAATTAACTTTGTATTCATGATCAGTAAACATAAGTGGCTCATAAAATAGTTTGAATTAATGTTCTTTAAATATATTGGATAAAAAATAATGTTTCTGTATAATAGATAGTTTAATACTTATTTGGTTCCGTCTAGGTTAGTTATGTTTAATCTAAGTTACGCTGGTTAAGTTAGGTTAGGTTACTACTACTACTACTAATTTTCTCTAATAACCAGTAGGCATGTAGTCCTGCATATTTATACTGTCACAACTATTATTAATTTACTCTCATCAGTCTCTTACAGTCATTCCACACAGCCCTCCAACACACACACACACACCAACACACACACACACACACACACACACCAACACACACACACACACACACACACACACCCTCCACTGCCCAGTGTAGGAGCACAGTGTTGAGTGGTTTATGGGATGACCGTAATAGCTACCATATACAAGTAACTTAACTGATGAGGCTGAAGTAACATGATGGGTGTTAAATCTTGCTCAAGGTTCTGTCACTTCTCCATTGGCCTTCACGTACATCAGCTGCCACCTGCAACAAGATTAATGTTGTAATTAATGTAGAATGAAAGTTTAACCTGCAACTTCCATCTACCACTAGACCACATGTACTTGAACTGTCCCCAACTGTTTACATAAATCATTACCTCCACATTAGTTTACTCAAATTACTTTAACACCAATACAGTGCTGCTACACTACACTGCTTCATGCACTATACACAAGGTTTACTACAGCTTACTTACTCGACCTTCCCTCCCTCCTGCCCCTTCAAGTGTCCCCCTCGACAGCTTGGTGACACTTGGTTTGACTGACAAACTTCACCACAACCACCTGCCCACCTCGTGTATAATTCCTTCGTATGGGAACACGCAACCCTCTCCCATCTCCCCCCCCAACCAGCATAAAACACCCCACACCCTCTCGCAAAACGTTAAATGACCCCACAACAAGCCAGCCACACCCACCCACCCTTACAAAACATTAAACGACACCATAACAGGCTACACCCACCCACACCTTCACACAAAACGTTAAAATTTACCTCGAGGAATACTGTTGTGTAGTGTGAGAAGATTCACTTCACACTCGTGGTCTGTTGTCCCCACATACTGCACCACTGCACCTCATACTGCACCACACTAACCTCATACTCCACCACACCAATAACATGGTTTTGTACTGCAGTTGGAGCTGTAGTCATTCCTTGATCTGAAAAAAGAATGACAGATTCACCAGCACATTGTAATACGGAGATTGGCTCAGGTTAAATTGATCTTCAGCTGAAATAAGCTGGGGGAGGAATCTTCAGGCAAGCCAAAGGTTTTAACATTTTCCAGAGGTTAATTAGATGGTTGCTGCCTTATTTACCAATACATCTTAACGGCGTCTTTATATACATCTTGACATTTATTTTAGGAACCCGCCTCACCTCGCTCGTTCCCTACCTTACCTTACCTCACCCGGCTCCCTACCTCACCTCACCCGGCTCCCTACCTCACCTCACCTCGCCTGGCTTCCTGCCTCGCCTCGCCTCGCCCGGCTCCCTACCTTACCTCGCCTCACCTCGCCCGGCTCCCTACTTCACCTCGCCTCGCCCGGCTCCCTACCTCACCTCACCTCGCCTTACCCGGCTCCCTACCTCACCTCACCTCGCCCGGCTCCCTACCTCACCTCACCTCGCCCGGCTCTCTCTCCCTCCCTCCGTTCCTCCCCTCGCCTGGCTAAAACCCGTAATAAATTCGGTTTCAACTCCGAGAAATCGTAGTTAAAGAGTAAACAAAGAACTAGCCAGTAAAATATATTGTATCTTAATCACGCAAAAAGTTGTTATATATTTGTTAAACCGAGTCATTAGGGCGCAGTTTTTAATGCTGAATACAGTGGTGGTGATGAACGTTTGGGAAAATACGTAATTATTGAGTCATGACCACCCGGCTCCGCCGAAAGTGGGTTGGGCTTCGAAGCAAGAGTGAAAATGTGAAATTAAAAAAATAATACAGTTATCTGGTCATTGTTCTCACTTACTGGTTAATTATTACGTAAATACTGATGTATGGTTTACGCTCGTTACCCGCCACCTGCTTATAGTTTAGGCTCGTTTGTCATGGCTCATTTGGCGGTATATTTGCCTAAAACATTAAGAAATTACTGGTTAGACGTTAGAGAAACACTTAATATTATGCAAAACCATATTAATGTAATTGTTTAAGCTGCAAAGAAGTTACCATACACCTTACAGCCCAGTGAACTTGGGGATACGACCCTAGGAGGTAAGTGAACTGTAGCAACCGGCTGGCAAGTTTTTTTTACTTAAATCAGCATTTATTACGCCATAATTAAGTATATTAAACTCTACCCAAAAGAATAACCATTTCTCTTGGCCATTTTGACCTTAGACAGTCGGGGAAAAACATTACACGTATATAATGAAGACTAGAGGTGTGGGGCAGGCCACTTATGGGTTTTCGAGGTCATTTTTTGGTGCTTGTGTATTATTCAGGATGTACTTAAATAGTTAGGCACATTAAATTTTAGTTCAGAGAGAAAAAGTATTTTTGGCCAAAAATCCTTTAAGGCAATAGACTTACATTTTTTGCCATTTTCGGCCAAAAATGGATTTTGTTCAAAATTTCAGTATAGGTACTCCTGAATGTGCTGATTAAGGATCTGTTAACCAAAATTTGATATCTTGATTATAACTTGTTCAAATGGCTTTTAGAAAATGTTCAAATGATTTTTAGAATATTTAATTACTTTTGCAATGCTAATTACTCGCCACTTATGGGTTTTCGAGGTCATTTTTTGGTGCTTGTGTATTATTCAGGATGTACTTAAATAGTTAGGCACATTAAATTTTAGTTCAGAGAGAAAAAGTATTTTTGGCCAAAAATCCTTTAAGGCAATAGACTTACATTTTTTGTCATTTTCGGCCAAAAAATGGATTTTGTTCAAAATTTCAGTATAGGTACTCCTGAATGTGCTGATTAAGGATCTGTTAACCAAAATTTGATATCTTGATTATAACTTGTTCAAATGGCTTTTAGAAAATGTTCAAATGATTTTTAGAATATTTTAATTACTTTTGCAATGCTAATTACTCGCCACTTATGTGTTTTCGAGGTCATTTCTTGGTGCTTGTGTATTATTCAGGATGTACTTAAATAGTTAGGCACATTAAATTTTAGTTCAGAGAGAAAAAGTATTTTTGGCCAAAAATCCTTTAAGGCAATAGACTTACATTTTTTGTCATTTTCGGCCAAAAAATGGATTTTGTTCAAAATTTCAGTATAGGTACTCCTGAATGTGCTGCTTAAGGATCTGTTAACCAAAATTTGATATCTTGATTATAACTTGTTGAAATGGCTTTTAGAAAATGTTCAAATGATTTTTAGAATATTTTAATTACTTTTGCAATGCTTATTACTCACCACTTATGGGTTTTCGAGGTCATTTTTTGGTGCTTGTGTATTATTCAGGATGTACTTAAATAGTTAGGCACATTAAATTTTAGTTCAGAGAGAAAAAGTATTTTTGGCCAAAAATCCTTTAAGGCAATAGACTTACATTTTTTGTCATTTTCGGCCAAAAATGGATTTTGTTCAAAATTTCAGTATAGGTACTCCTGAATGTGTTGCTTAAGGATCTGTTAACCAAAATTTGATATCTTGATTATAACTTGTTGAAATGGCTTTTAGAAAATGTTCAAATAATTTTTAGAATATTTTAATTACTTTTGCAATGCTAATTACTCGCCACTTATGGGTTTTCGAGGTCATTTTTTGGTGCTTGTGTATTATTCAGGATGTACTTAAATAGTTAGGCACATTAAATTTTAGTTCAGAGAGAAAAAGTATTTTTGGCCAAAAATCCTTTAAGGCAATAGACTTACATTTTTTGTCATTTTCGGCCAAAAATGGATTTTGTTCAAAATTTCAGTATAGGTACTCCTGAATGTGCTGCTTAAGGATCTGTTAACCAAAATTTGATATCTTGATTATAACTTGTTGAAATGGCTTTTAGAAAATGTTCAAATGATTTTTAGAATATTTTAATTACTTTTGCAATGCTAATTACTCGCCACTTATGTGTTTTCGAGGTCATTTTTTGGTGCTTGTGTATTATTCAGGATGTACTTAAATAGTTAGGCACATTAAATTTTAGTTCAGAGAGAAAAAGTATTTTTGGCCAAAAATCCTTTAAGGCAATAGACTTACATTTTTTGTCATTTTCGGCCAAAAAATGGATTTTGTTCAAAATTTCAGTATAGGTACTCCTGAATGTGCTGATTAAGGATCTGTTAACCAAAATTTGATATCTTGATTATAACTTGTTGAAATGGCTTTTAGAAAATGTTCAAATGATTTTTAGAATATTTTAATTACTTTTGCAATGCTAATTACTCGCCACTTATGGGTTTTCGAGGTCATTTTTTGGTGCTTGTGTATTATTCAGGATGTACTTAAATAGTTAGGCACATTAAATTTTAGTTCAGAGAGAAAAAGTATTTTTGGCCAAAAATCCTTTAAGGCAATAGACTTACATTTTTTGCCATTTTCGGCCAAAAATGGATTTTGTTCAAAATTTCAGTATAGGTACTCCTGAATGTGCTGATTAAGGATCTGTTAACCAAAATTTGATATCTTGATTATAACTTGTTCAAATGGCTTTTAGAAAATGTTCAAATGATTTTTAGAATATTTTAATTACTTTTGCAATGCTAATTACTCGCCACTTATGGGTTTTCGAGATCATTTCTTGGTGCTTGTGTATTATTCAGGATGTACTTAAATAGTTAGGCACATTAAATTTTAGTTCAGAGAGAAAAAGTATTTTTGGCCAAAAATCCTTTAAGGCAATAGACTTACATTTTTTGTCATTTTCGGCCAAAAAATGGATTTTGTTCAAAATTTCAGTATAGGTACTCCTGAATGTGCTGCTTAAGGATCTGTTAACCAAAATTTGATATCTTGATTATAACTTGTTGAAATGGCTTTTAGAAAATGTTCAAATGATTTTTAGAATATTTTAGTACTAATCAATACTCACCACTTATATGGGTTTCGAGGGTCATTTTTTGGTTAGCAGTAGTATTATTCAGGATGTGCCCAAATAGTTAGGCACATTAAATTGCAGTTCTACCAGGGGAAAAAAGTATTTTTGGCCAAAAAATCCTTTTAAGGCAATAGACATTTTTTGCCATTTTTCGGCCAAAATGGATTTTTGTTTAAAATTTCAGTATAGGTACTCTGAATGCTGCTTAAGGATCTGTTAACCAAAATTTGATATCTTGATTATAACTTGTTCAAATGGCTTTTAGAAAATGTTCAAATGATTTTTAGAATATTTTAATTACTTTTGCAATGCTAATTACTCGCCACTTATGGGTTTTCGGGGTCATTTCTTGGTGCTTATGTATTATTCTGGATGTACTTAAATAGTTAGGCACATTAAATTTTAGTTCAGAGAGAAAAAGTATTTTGGCCAAAAATCCTTTAAGGCATAAGACTTACAATTTTTGTCATTTTCGGCCAAAAATGGATTTTGTTCAAAATTTCAGTATAGGTACTCCTGAATGTGCTGCTTAAGGATCTGTTAACCAAAATTTGATATCTTGATTATAACTTGTTGAAATGGCTTTTAGAAAATGTTCAAATGATTTTTAGAATATTTTAATTACTTTTGCAATGCTAATTACTCGCCACTTATGGGTTTTCGAGGTCATTTTTTGGTGCTTGTGTATTATTCAGGATGTACTTAAATAGTTAGGCACATTAAATTTTAGTTCAGAGAGAAAAAGTATTTTTGGCCAAAAATCCTTTAAGGCAATAGACTTACATTTTTTGTCATTTTCGGCCAAAAAATGGATTTTGTTCAAAATTTCAGTATAGGTACTCCTGAATGTGCTGCTTAAGGATCTGTTAACCAAATTTGATATCTTGAATATAACTTGTTCAAATGGCTTTTAGAAAATGTTCAAATGATTTTTAGAATATTTTAATTACTTTTGCAATGCTAATTACTCGCCACTTATGGGTTTTCGAGGTCATTTTTTGGTGCTTGTGTATTATTCTGGATGTACTTAAATAGTTAGGCACATTAAATTTTAGTTCAGAGAGAAAACGTATTTTTGGCCAAAAATCCTTTAAGGCTATAGACTTACAATTTTCGTCATTTCGGCCAAAAAATGGATTTTGTTCAAAATTTCAGTATAGGTACTCCTGAATGTGCTGATTAAGGATCTGTTAACCAAAATTTGATATCTTGATTATAACTTGTTCAAATGGCTTTTCGAAAATGTTCAAATGATTTTTAGAATATTTTAATTACTTTTGCAATGCTAATTACTTGCCACTTATGGGTTTTCGAGGTCATTTCTTGGTGCTTGTGTATTATTCTGGATGTACTTAAATAGTTAG
>NW_024728133.1:0-18208 GCF_018991925.1 Homarus americanus
ATCAGTATTGCTTCGTTCGGTTACGTGTTAACATAGAAGATGAAAGTATAGATGATGAAAATGAGGTATAGATGATGAAGATAAGTATAGATGATGGGAATATGAAGTATAGATGACAGAAGATGAGGTATAGATGATAGAAGATGAGAGTATAGATGATAGAAGATAAGTATAGATGACAGAAGATAAGTATAGATGATAGAAGATAAGTATAGATGATAGAATATAAGTAGATATATATATTTGTGTCTTAAGTAGAGGCAGTTAGAATGCGTTCTCATATTATTTTTGTTCAGGAGAAAATGGCAGCGTGACTGTTAGCTGTGTGACTGGTTAACAGAGTGGTTTGGTGTAGTGTAGTCACTTAACGCTGATAACAAGGTGGGTGTTGGCTGATAACTATTAACACTGATTCTACCCGTGTGTGTGTGTGTGTGTGCATTTGTGTATATTTAACCCTTTCATGTTTTGTGTGCATGCATGTGTGTTTGTGTGCACACACCAACATACACACACCAACAAACCACCAACAAACACACACCAGGCCACACTACTTGCTGTAAACACTTTACAAACAGAACAAACCTCAAAATAATTTACATATGTGGGCACCCTCTTTATTATAAATAGTAAACAAATAAATCAGACTGAAGACACTTGATAGTCTTACTAATACCATTTTTGAATGGTGGTTTTGTCTGCAATATTGATCCTCTTGATTCATTTAGATGGCACCGTGTAAAGCCATCATTTTAAGTGCAGGCCATTTGATTTTATCTCTAATCCTTCATCTTTATATCTCTCTCAAATCCTCTGACCTGTAGTATTGCTAGTCGTCCCTACCTCTGACTGTGTGTGGTGACTGTAGGTGTTACTACCTCTGACTGTTGTGTGTGTTGCTGTCGTCTTACTACCTCTGACTGTGTGTGTTGACTGTCGTCTTACTTCTCTGACTGTGTGTGTTAACTGTCGTCTTACTACCTCTGACTGTGTTGTGTTGACTGTCGTCTTTACCTCTGACTGTGTTGTTGACTGTCGTCTTACTATCTGACTGTGTTGTGTTGGCTGTCGTCTTTTACCTCTGACTGTGTGTGTTGGCTGTCAAGTCTTACTACCTCTGACTGTGTGTGTTGACTGTCACGTCTTACTACCTCTGACTGTGTGTGTTGACTGTCACGTCTTACTACCTCTGACTGTGTGTGTTGGCTGTCACGTCTTACTACCTCTGACTGTGTGTGTTAACTGTCACGTCTTACTACCTCTGACTGTGTGTGTTGACTGTCGTCTTACTACCTCTGACTGTGTGTGTTGACTGTCGTCTTACTACCTCTGACTGTGTGTGTGACTGTCGTCTTACTACCTCTGACTGTGTGTGTTGTGTCATCTTACTACACTCTGACTGTGTGTGTTGACTGTCACGTCTTACTACCTCTGACTGTGTGTGTTGACTGTCGTCTTACTACCTCTGACTGTGTGTGTTGACTGTCACGTCTTACTACCTCTGACTGTGTGTGTTGACTGTCACGTCTTACTGCACTCTGACTGTGTGTGTTGAGCTGTCACGTCTTACTACCTCTGACTGTGTGTGTTGTGTCGTCTTACTTCTGTTTTGTGTGTGTTGACTGTCACGTCTTACTACCTCTGACTGTGTGTGTTTTGTGTCGTCTTTTACCTGACTGTGTGTGTTGACTGTCGTCTTACTACCTCTGACTGTGTTGTGTTGACTGTCGTCTTACTACCTCTTGACTGTGTGTGTTGACTGTCGTCTTACTACCTCTGCTGTGTGTGTTGGCTGTCGTCTTACTACCTCTGACTGTTTGGTTGTTTTTTGTGTGTGTGTTAACTGTCACGTCTTACTACCTCTGACTGTGTGTGTTGCTGTCGTCTTTACTACCTCTGACTGTGTGTGTTGGTGTGGTGCTTACTACCTCTGACTGTGTGTGTTGTCACGTCTTGCTGCCTCTGACTGTGTGTGTTGGCTGTCGTCTTGCCCTCTGACTGTGTGTGTTGACTGTCGTCTTACTACCTCTGACTGTGTGTGTGTTGACTGTCACGTTACACATAGTAAGTCTCATAATACACAATACACATAGTGATGTTGTTTGGAATATGGGTGTAATGGGGGGGTAAGGAGGTGGGGATGAGGTGGGGTAGGAGGGCATGGGATGAGGAGGTGATGGGGTGAGGAGGGGGATGGGATGAGGAGGTGGGGTGAGGAGGTGCATGGGGTGAGGAGGGTGGGGTGAGGAGGGATGGGGTGAGGGGGTGGGGGTGAGGAGGGGGATGGGGTGAGGGGGGGTGGGGTGGAGATGATGGGGTGAGGAGGGGTGGGGTGAGGAGGGATGGGGTGAGGAGGGTGTGGGTGAGGAGGGTGGGGTGAGGGGGTGATGGGGTGAGGAGGGTGGGGTGAGGAGGGGGATGGGGTGAGAATTGGGGTGAGGAGGGGGATGAGATGAGGAGAGATTGGGAATTGAGGAGGGTGGGGTGAGGAGGTGGGGTGAGGGGATGGGGAGAATGAGGAGGGTGATGGGGTGAGGAGGTGGGGTGAGGGTGATGGGGTGAGGAGATTGGGGGGTGAGGAGGAGGGATGGGGTGGGGGTGGGGTGAGGGAGCATGGGGTGAGGAGGGTGGGGTGAGGAGGGGTGGGGTGAGAGGGGTGGGGTGAGGAGGGGCATGGGGTGAGGGAGATTGGGGAGTTGAGGGAGGGGGGATGGGGAATTGAGGGGGTGGGGGTGAGGGAGGGCATGGGGTGAGGGAAGGTAGGGGTAGGGAGGATGGGGTGAGATGGGGTGAGGGGGTGTGGGGTGAGGAGGGTGGGTGAGGGGGTGATGGGGTGAGGGGAGAGGTGGGGGGTGAGGAGGGATGGGGTGAGATTGGGTGAGGGGCATGGGGTGAGGAGGGTGGGAGTGGGGGGGATGGGGGTGGGGGGGGTTGGGGTGAGGAGGGGTGGGGTGGGGAGTTGGGGTGGGGAGGGTGATGGGGTGAGGAGGGTGGGGTGAGGGGTGATGGGGTGAGGAGGGTGGGGTGTGGGGAGGGGGATGGGGTGAGGAGGGTGGGGTGAGGGGGGGGAGGGGGGATGGGTGAGGGGTGGGGTGAGGAGGGTGGGGTGAGGAGGGTGGGGTGAGGAGGTGGGGTGAGGAGGATGGGGTGAGGAGGGCATGGATTTAGAGTGGGCAGAGTGAGGGCAGTGTGGAATGATGGGAGGGAGAGATTGGTTAAGAATGACAGTGGTTGGGACGGATAATTGAGGCGCTATATATATGACAGACAGACACAGGTAGACAGACAGACTGAAACACACACACACACACTACCAAGACGTGACAGACAACACAACTCCAGGTCATATCTGTCCTTCAGTGACCCAATTCTTCTGTTTTGGGTGAAGGTTTTGTCTTGGCCCAGACACTAGCGCCACGAGCCGAGGGTGGTCCTTGATAAACTGTGACACGTTTTGGGTTATTATTATTTTTTATTATTATTATTATTATTATTATTATTATTATTATTATTATTATTATTATTATTATTATTATTATTATTATTTTTTTTTTTTTTTTTTTTTTTTTTTTTTTTTTTTTTATTAAAGTGGTTTCATACTAACATGTTATGATTAAATAGAGATAACGTCAAAGAGCAACATTAGATACAGATGACGTCACAGGGAAGCAACATTAGATGGAGATGACGTCACGAAGCAACTATTCGATAGAGATGACGTCACAGGAAGCAACGTTGGTTTGGTGCGCCGTATGAGAAACGTTGGGTGGAGAGAGGGTTGACTCACCGCACGTAGTTACTTGTCTCAGCTGGCAGCAGGCGGAGGACATGACGTCATAAAACCTTGATACACTAACCCTCAAATCAGGAAGGAAGAGGAGGAGGGTGGTGGGTGGGGTGGAGGGTGGGTGGGGTGAGGAGGTGGGTGGGGTGAGGAGGGTGGAGGAAGGGGCAGAGTGGAGGAGGAGGATTAAGGTGAGGAGGAGGGATGCATCGTGATGCGTCGACAAGGAGCTGTTACAGATAGTAATTTGGGGGCTGGTGTGTGTGTGACCACGTCGACCACCCCCTCCCTCTTGGCACCCCTCCTCTTGGCACCCCCCTCCTCTTGCACCCCCTCCTCTTGGCACCTCCCATCTTGGCACCCCCCCATCTTGGCACCCCTCCCCTCTTGGCACCCCCCAGCACCTGTTGTGGTGAACGGTGGTAGCACATGACTGGGTTTACTTGCCCAGAGAGAGAGAGGCACACGAGGTAAAGGGAATAACCACTAAACAAACAGGTGTAGTAGTGTACCTGAGTTGTAAACAAACAGGTGTAGTAGTGTACCTGAGTTGTAAACAAACAACTTGTCCATCCAGGAAGTCTAATGAGCACACCTGAACGATCTTACCTTGATAGTGTGTGTGTGTGTGTGTGTGTGACGACCAGAAGGACTGGGAAGTTATAGTCAAGTTTAAAACCACATTACATGATGGCGTTAACGGGCGTGTCCACTTAACAAG
The DNA here is from genome assembly GCF_018991925.1 of Homarus americanus. NCBI lineage: Eukaryota > Metazoa > Arthropoda > Malacostraca > Decapoda > Nephropidae > Homarus > Homarus americanus. Next base: position 4,506 of record NW_024728133.1, read on the forward strand.
TTATTTATCTCTCATACATCCCAATAATTATTATTATTATTATACTGTTGACGTTATGTGGGTTAGATTAGGTTAATGTGACTGTAGGTTAGGTTAATTACTGTAGGAAGGTTAGATTAGGTTAAGTAAGGTAGGTTGGGTTAAGTGAGGTAGGTTAGGTTAAGTAAGGTAGGTTAGGTTAAGTAAGGTGGATTAGATTAAGTGAGGTGGGTTAGGTTGGTGGTGGGTTAGATTATGTAAGGTAGGTTGGATTAAGTAAGGTAGTTTGGGTTAAGTAAGGTAGGTTAGGTTAAATGGGTGGGTTGGGTTAAGTGAGGTGGGTTAGTTAAGTGAGGAAGGTTAGATTATGTAAGTGGGTTGGGTTAGTAGGTGGGTTGGGTTAAGTGGGTAGGTTAGGTTAAGTGAGGTAGGTTAGGTTAAGTAGGGTAGGTTAGGTTAAGTGAGGTGGGTTAGATTATGTAAGGTGGGTTAGGTTAAGTAAGGTGGGTTAGGTTAAGTAAGGTGGGTTAGGTTAAGTGAGGTGGGTTAGATTATGTAAGGTGGGTTGGGTTAAGTGGGGTAGGTTAGGTTAAGTGGGGTGGGTTAGGTTAAGTAAGGTGGGTTAGGTTAATTAAGGTAGGTTAGGTTAAGTAGGTAGGTTGGGTTAAGTTGGGGGTAGGTTAGATTATGTAAGGTGTAGGTTGGGTTAAGTAAGGAGTGGGTTAGATTATGTAAGGTAGGTTGGATTAAGTAAGGTGGGTTGGGTTAAGTAAAGGTGGGTTAGATTATGTAAGGAGGTTGGTTAGTTAAGTGAGGTGGGTTAGGTTAAGTAAGGTGGGTTAGGTTAAGTTGAGGTGGGTTAGATTATGTAAGGTAGGTTAGGGTTAAGTAAGGTGGGTTAGATTATGTAAGGTAGGTTGGATTAAGTAAGGTGGAATTTAGGTTAAGTGTTAAAGGTAGGTTAGGTTAAGTAAGGTAGGTTAGGTTAAATAAGGTAGGTTAGGTTAAGTGAGGGGGTAGGTTAGATTATGTAAGGTAGGTTAGGTTGGTAAGGGTAGGTTAGGTTAAGTAAGGTAGGTTAGGTTATGTGAGGTAGGTTAGATTAAGTGAGGTAGGACGATAAGAGGGTCTGTATTTTTTAGTTTTATAGCGCGGTTTTATATATGATAGGTTGATGTGTGTTACAGGTGTGTCGTTACAGGTGTGTTCGTTACAGGTGTGTCTCGTTACAGGTGTGTCGTTACAGGTGTGTCGTTACAGGTGTGTCGTTACAGGTGTGTCGTTACAGGTGTGTCGTTACAGGTGTGTCGTTACAGGTGTGTCGTTACAGGTGTGTCGTTGGGTGTGTCGTTACAGGTGTGTCGTTACAGGTGTGTCGTTACAGGTGTGTCGTTACATATATATTAGAATTAGTTGAGTTTTGTAACACTGTTAGATACAAGTGTCAACATATATATATTGTGTTTATTAATGTTTGTTTTGGTGATGTATGACTCATTTGTGTGAGTAACAATAATACAGGTTACTGATGTAATGTTTAATTATTAAGTAACATAGTTTGTGTTAGGTTTTGTTGGTGTTTTATTGTTAGTTTTATTATTATTATTATTATTATTATTATTATTATTATTATTATTATTATTATTATTATTATTATTATTATTGCTGTTATTATTATTATTATTATTTTACTGTTATGATTACCATTCTCAACCGCCACCACCACCACCACCACCACCACCACCACCACCACCACCACCACCGCCGCCACCACCGCCACCGCCACCACCACCACCACCACCACCGCCACCGCCACCACCACCACCACCACCACCACCACCACCACCCCCACCAGCACCACCACACCACCACCACCACGCCACCACTGCGCCACCACCACCACCACCACCACCACCACCACCGCCACCCACCACCACCACCACCACCCACCACCACACCACCACCACCCCACCACCACCACCACCGCCACCACCACCACCACCACCGCCACCACCCCACCACCACCATACACCCACCACCACCACCACCACCCACACCACCACCATTTTTATCAGTTATCAGTAGTAATTTAACTTACATCCAGAGTGTGTTAACATGACCTTATCAACTACATAATGACATAAGTGTTAATTATCGTGGAGAGAAGGTTAGGCCCTATCACGATAATATAATCGCTTAGGCCTATGTTGGAGGTCAAGGTGAACTGTACTGATGTGATCTCGTATTGATAACATTTCTGTTCTATTTCCTGTTATATTAAGATGTTCTTGAATGTGCTGTGTTATTAACTTGTTCTTCTTGTTCTTCCTGGCAGCGTCGAGGGAAGCAGGAAGTCGCCAACATAAGGAGTAAATTCCTAATAAGATCCCGGTAAGTGTGTGTGTTTGTTTTATTATTATTATTATTATTATTATTATTATTATTATTAGTTATTATTATTATTTTTATTATTATTATTATTATTAGTTAGTTAGTTAGTTAGAAGAGTACACCTTACTACCCAGGAGAGTCGGGTACATCCTGGGTATATATTTCGAACACACAAACTTGGCCCTCACAACAGCCTCGTGTACAGTCTGTTGCTACCTCATATGTGGCGTCCTTCATCCCCCGCCCGCCCGCCCTCCCCGCCCGCCCCACCCGCCCCGCCCGCCCTTTGTGTAACTATCTCTATATCTATCTGGTTTATCTGTTTTCTGACTATTTATATATCCGTCTGTAGGTTCTCCATACACTCTCACACTTACACACCTGCAAATATTGTACAGTTGTGGGACATCCTGGCGCCATCCCAGACCTAAACACCTGTATTTCTCTCCCCAACACACACATTCTCTCTCTCTCTCTCTCTCTCTCTCTCTCTCTCTCTCTCTCTCTCTCTCTCTCTCTCGGCCTCGTAACAATTTGATGAATGTTCGTGTACGTGAATCTGCCTGATATACATATCTGTGTGTATCTGTGTGTATCTGTGTGTGTGTGTGTGTGTGTGTGGTGAAGGTACTAGTATACGTGTGTTGTGTGCGTGTTGTGTACGTGCACTGTGGCCGTACAAACCTGAACGCACGACGCACCACGGACTCGGGTCAAAGCTCTAGCAGAGGTGTTGTGTCCAGCTGCTGTGTTAAGCTCACCTGTTGATGATACATGTTTATGTCTATCCATGCGTCCGTCCGTCTCTCATCCATGCGGCCGTCCGTTTAACCATCCATGCGTCCGTCCGTTGTATCCATAAAGTCCATCCACCCATCCATGCGGCCGTCCGTTTAACCATCCATGCGTCCGTCCGTCTCTCCATCCATGCGTCCGTCCGTCTAACCACCCATCCGTCGTCTCCATCCATGCATCCGTCCGTCCAACCATCCATGCATCCGTCCGTCAACCATCCATGCATCATCTCGTCCAAATCCATCCATGCGTCCGTCCGTCAACCAATGCCGTCGTCCAACCATCCATGCGTCGTCCGTCAACCATCATCCATGCATCCATGTCGTCCAACCATCCGTCCAACCGCGTCCGTCAACCATGCGTCCCATCCATGCGTCCGTCGTCCAACCATCCATGCGTCCGTCCGTCCAACCATCCATGCCGTCCGTCCATCACCGTCCGTCCGTCCAACCATCCATGCATCCGTCCGTCCAACCATCATGCGTCCGTCCGTTTTTTACTGAAAATATTGTTCAGTAGTTAAAGAGTCTCGGTGTAATGTTGACGCCATAAGACATAATGACCTGGATACTCCTCAATAATACACAAAATGGCGGTGGTATTGCTCTGTGACTGTATTTAAGGAGTGTGTGTGTGTGTGTGTGTGTGTGTGTGTGTGTGTGTGTGTAGGAGGCAGGGGGAAGAAGGTAGAGAATGTGTAAGTAAAGGTGACCAACTCTTACCTGTGTGACTCATCTTCCTCCTTCCCTCCTCCCTCCCTCCTCCCTCCTTCCCTCCCTCCCTTCCTCCCTCCCTCCCTCCTCCTCCCTCCTTTCTTCTTCCTTATTTTATCCCGGGTGTGTAGCTATCAGCGTTTGTCTGACCGTGATGGATGGTGTGTGTGTGTGTGTGTGTGTGTGTGTGTGTGTGTGTGTGTGTGTGTGTGTGTGTGTGTGTGTGTGTACGTACATAGACGCCCAGTATGACGTGTACTTGATGATCTTATAGAGATTTAGGTTGTGCATATTATTACACCTGGTAGAGTAAGCAGGTGAGCAGGAGGGACATAGTGAACCTTTGTGGGGTGAGGAGGGGGTGAGGGGAGAGGGGGACAGGAAGGAGGGGCAGGGGTGAGGGGAGAGAGGAGGGCACCAGAGGTGAGGAGAGAGGGGGTGAGGGAGAGGAGGGCAGGGGTGAGGAGGAGAGGAGGGGGCAGGGGTTGGAGAGGGAGGGGCAGGGTGAGGGGAGGAGAGGGGAGGGGGAGGGAGAGAGGAGGGGCAGGGGTGAGGGAGAGAGGAGGGCAGGGGTGAGGGAGGAGAGGGCAGGGGTGGGCAGGGTGAGAGAGGAGGGGCAGGGGTGAGGGGAGAGGAGGGCAGGGGTGAGGGAGAGAGGAGGGCAGGGGTGAGGGGAGAGGAGGGGCAGGGGTGAGGAGGAGGAGGGGCAGGGGGTGAGAGGAGAGGAGGAGGGGCAGGGGGTGAGGGAGAGAGGAGGGCAGGGGTGAGGGAGAGAGAGGGGCAGAAGGAGGGGCATTGGTACGAGAAGTCAGTCCTTGATAGTGTTTATTTACCAGCGTGTGACCTCCAAGGGTACACACACACACACACACACACAGTGAGGGCTTTAAAAAGAATGAATCACATGAAGATTAGATGCCCTTCGTTTATCGTAGCCCATGAATAAACACACTAACCTAACTTAACTATACTTGTGGCAGGACGTGTGTTATTATTATTATTAGTAGTAGTAGTAGTAGTAGTAGTAGTAGCAGTAGTAACAGAAGTAACAGTAACGATGTCATTCTCGTTATACTACACCAGGAAGGCAGGAAGTGTTGTTGTGTACAGTTCAGTGAGAGCTGCTGAGTTTCCTGCTGGCTCCTCCAAGGTGATCTCTGTACAGTATTGCGTCTTGAGGGAGAGAGGGTGGGAGAGTGGAGGAGGTGGGGATGGGAGGGTGGGGAGGATGTGGATGGTAAGTGGGAAGGGAGATTGGGAGAGAGAGTGGAGGGGAGGGGAGGATGGACGGTGAGGTGGGAGAAGGAGGGTAGGAGAGTGGAGGGAGGAAAGGGAGTGTGGAAGATCCTTCCACCACATTTGCACATTAACATATTGAAGCCAGACACATTACATCTGAGTGAATTGTGTGTGTGTGTGTGTGTGTGTGTGTGTGTGTGTGTGTGTGTGTGTGTGTGTGTGTGTGTGTGTGTGTGTGTGTGTGTGTGTGTGTGTGTGTGTGTGTGTGTGTGTGTGTGTGTGTGTGTGTGTGTGCGTGCGTGCGTGCTTACCTTTCACCACAACCACAACACCACTTCACCACCATTACACCATCACATCACACTACCATACCGCACACCACAACACCACCACAACGTCACCACAAACATCATCACAACATCCTAACAAGATAAAGTTACAATATCACTTCACAACACCCACCCCCAACCCATATCCATTTCATTCCCGATAAATTAAGTTCCAGAAAGATTAATTACTCACATATTAATACACATTTATTCATCACCAACACACCCACACACGGGTTGGTCCTAGAAGCTGAAGTAACACCACGAGAGACTAAGTTGTTGATGAACTTATGGGAACAGGATTTAGATTTTCGCTTGTTGTCTCATCTCGTGTAGTGACCCAAGTTTATGATGTAGATTTTTTATGGGGGGGGGTGGTGGTCAATGGTATATACAGGTTAAGTGGCTGATATAGAGTAGGTGGCAGAGTGAAGAGGTAGTATAGGTGGTGGTAATTGGCTCTGAAGGACGGTAGATACAAGGTCGGTGGCAGTAAGTGGTAGACGCAGGGTAGGTGGTAGACGCAGGGTAGGTGGTAGACGCAGGGTAGGTGGTAGACACAGGGTAGGTGGTAGACGCAGGGTAGGTGGTAGACACAGGGTAGGTGGTAGACACAGGGTAGGTGGTAGACAGTGGCAGGTGGTAGACGCAGGGGTAGGTGGCAGACGCAGGGCAGGTGGTAGACACAGGGTAGGTGGTAGACGCAGGGTGGGTGGTAGACGCAGGGGTGAGGTGGTGAGACACTGGGGTAGTTGGTGAGACGCAGGGTGGGTGGTGGAGACAGGGGTAGGTGGTAGACCTGGGTGAGTGTGGGAGACCAGGGGTGGTGGTAGACACAGGGTGGGTGGTGAACAGGGGTGTGTGGTAGACGCAGGTGGGTGTGTGGGCAGGGTGGGTGGTGCAGACCAGGGGTGGGTGGGTGGTTGGGGTGGGTGGTAGACACAGGGTGGGTGGGTAGACACAGGGGTGGGTGGTAGACACAGGGGTGGGTGGTAGACACAGGGTTGTGTGGTAGACGCAGGGTTGGTGGTAGACGCAGGGTGGGTGGTAGACACAGGTGGAGTGTGGTGGGACACAGGGTGGGTGGTATAGCGCAGGGGTAGGTGGTGGAGACTGGGGTGGAGTGGTAGAGCAGGGGTAGGTGGTAGACAGGGGTAGGTGGTAGACCGAGGGTGGTAGACGCAGGTGGGTGGTAGACACAGGGTGGGTGTGGAGACAGGGGTGGGTGGTGGACACAGGTGTGTGGTGGAGCCTGGGAGGGGTGGTAGACAGGGTGGGTGGTAGACACAGGGGTGGGTGGTGGGCAGGGTGGGTGGTGGACTGGGGTGGGTGGTAGACACAGGGGTTGGGTGGTAGACACAGGTAGGTGGTAGACACAGGTGGGTGTAAAACCGTCCTCGAGCAGCACTATCTGGCAGGATATCCGGCCGTGTTCTCTGTATCACTGAACACGTGAACCAAGTAAGATGAATAACAACTGTTCTACTACTACTACTACTACTACTACTACTACTACTACTACTACTACTACCTACTGCTGCTGCTACTACTACTACTACTACTACTTGGAAAAAGTGGCCTCCAGCCTCCCCAATAGCCACACCTTCGCCACCATTTAATTACTATTATTAAATATCCTAATACATATGTAGCTATCCTATCTGTGTTAATTAGTTGAGCCGCAGACCTATGCGGCATTCAGTGACTGTAGCCTCTAGGCAATATCTGCAGCAGTTGTCAGGTGGGGCAGCTCTCGTTCCCCTGAGGCTGAACAAAGCCGACCGAAGGAGAGAAAAGACAGTCGACATCTCATTCAGGCTGTAACGAAACTTCTGGGCTGCTGCTTCTGTTCGGAGATCACCTCCGCGAGTCTGGCGTAAAAACATCTTGCACTTGGTCCCATCCCACCAGAGGTTGTGAACACTAGAGGAGTGAAGCTGCCTTGATCAACGTTTGGATTCTCTCCCCATATGCCCTTATCTTGTCGTTCTCGTTCCTCTATGTGCAGCATCGAGAGTTAGGTTACGGTGACATGCGGCCATGGGATCAAAAATCCCTGATGTCGAAGAAAGCTCGCTGTCGCGTCCAGAATCCTCGAGCACTGACGTCAACAGGGCTTCGTTAGATGTGTTTGAAGTCCTATGTTTGAAGATCTCACCATCAATGGAAGGAGGGTCGGTTCTTCCATGACATCCCGGCAGATTTCCTTCAACATATTTGCTGTAAGGTCCCTTATTTCGTCATGCTTCATGCATATGAAGCCCCCTTTCTTGCACCATGGCGTGATCGCCGTCATAGGAAGACCACACACGCATTGGGGAGGGCAAACCTTCTACTGACAACCGTACCTTAGAGCAATGGCATCTGTAAATTCTTGTTTATTAAGACTGAAACCATTTGCCCTTATCGGTAACGTAGTTAACCAGTTCGAGGCGCCCACCTCTTGCACTATAGCTACTTTTTTTTTTCAAATTTTCTGGAACCTGCAGCAACAGTTGCTGCAACTTATCATTTTGGCAGTGCTGTCGATCTGTCGTACTACTACTACTACTACTACTTTTTTTCTAACGTGGCCTCCAGCCTCCCCAATAGCCACACCTTCGCCGCCATTTTATTACCTTAATATTAAATATCCTAATACATAAGTAGCTATCCTAGCTGTGTTGAGTTAGTTGAGCCGCCGATCTAGGCGGCATTCAGAAACTGTTGCCTCATAGTCAATATCCCATTCAACAATAAGTAAATAATGGCCAGGATAACACCGCTGTGGCACTGCAAATCCCTTAGCAACCCGTCAGCTATACTACAATGACAACGGTTGCTAGGGACGCCACCAAGTACGAGTGTAGGTTAGTGAAAGGTCAGATGATGGACGCTGCCAGTACTTAAAAGGTCAAGATGAACTACATTGAGTACCAAAATGTATCCAGTTTTTTCGTAATAATACAGATTTGTACTCAGTCGCTCATTGATTTTATTTATATATGGTGATAAATTGCTGTTGAAGAGACGACGCGAGTAGGGTAGTCACTCCTTAATGACATAGTTATATAATTAGACATATCTTAAGAACAGTGAGAGATACTGTCGCCTACAAAAGTCCTGTCGTCTCTCCTTCTGAACCACCGAACCCAACATTCAGACTCGTGAATCCGAAGCATTTATGGATAGAAGAATGTATCAGTCTATACTGCTTGGTTCACGAGTCTGAATGTTTGGGTTCGTGGTTCAGAGGGAGAGGACAGGACTACAACATTCATATTTGATGTATATTATTCACCAGACGTCATCTACATCTGTTGCTTTCGTAGGATCGAGAAAAGGTCAAAGGTCATGGTTAGAGCTTTGAAACAGGCAGTGCCATTTATTACTACCACAATTAATATCACCACTACCACCACTACAATCACCACTACTGTCCCTCTACCACTACCGTCCCTACCACTGCTATTGACACCCCCCATATCCCCGTGGCTTGTTTAGGTTAGGTTTGGTTAGACTACTTTAGGTTAGACTAGACTAGGTTAGTAGAGCTAGGATAAGATAGTTTAAATCAGGTTAGATACTAGGTTAGGTTAGGTTAGGTTAGAAGTAGGTTAGGCTTGAGATTAAGACCATTTCAGCCTCAATTGTACTGTATTGTTTTAAAGATCTCTGTACAGGGCCCTTGACACTCTGGGTCTATGTTCTTATGTTCTCCCATTCGATTGTGTATAAATAACTATAAATTTTGAGTTAGTCCGTTGGTGGGTGTGAGTTAAAAGATTGTCATTTTATCGTTGACAGAGAAGCCACCAGGTGTGTTGATACCTGTTGTCTAGCATTTACCTGTCACACCCACTCTGTCCTCCTGTTGTCTCTCCTGACCTCCACAAAAATGGCGGAGATGGAAGGACAAATATATTCTATCATTTCATCTCTGTATCTTGACGTGATGTATGATACAGTAAAAGTTATAGTTTGTAACACGTAAAAAAACTGTATCGCCAGCTGACTGTGTAAAGATAACTGTTGCTCTTCACTCACCACCGGCTGGCATCACAGTTCGTTGACTGATGAAAGTATTCTTCTATTCTTGTATTTTATTAAACGGGAATTGGTGACATAAACAACCTTACCTAACTTAAATCACCGAAAGATTAACCTAACTCACCTCATCCCTCAATACTGTTAAGGTGGTTAATCTTTCAGGTGAAATAAGCTGGGGTACAGTTTCTTCCGGTGATCCATTTTTTTTCTTATTGTTAGGTTACGTTAGGTTACGTTACGTTAGGTTACGTTACGTTACGTTAGGGTCAAGATATATCAATGATTTTAACTGTGGTTGTCCCCGAGTGTAGAGGTTTGTTGACACTCCTTTATATCGAGGGTCTGTTAGATTATGAAATCCCCATCTAACGTACAAAATGAAGAGTAAAATCCGTTATATGAAGGTTTACCTGTAATTAACGCACGTGTGGGGGTGACGCGCACGGTGTGTGTGTGTGTGGCTATCACGGTAAGGGAGGCACGTGAACTTTCCCTACAACCTCACGTGATGGACCAGTAACAGCCCACAAGAAGTACCCTGGCGCTGGTGACGTCGGCTGGCTGGCTGGCTAGTATGTAGGGCGTCTGCCACACACCCCTTGTCGGAAGACCCTCATCCTCCCTCCCGAGGCTGGGCACACTAACCCAGACACGAACTTTTTCCTGTGGTTTTCTATAACTTTTTTCCCAATGACTTTCCTGTGATTTTTCCAGCGATTTATTATTATTTTCCTTGTGACATTTTTTCCCACATTAGATTTCTGCAGCGTGTGCACTTCTTGCCACATTGTTTACGCTGGTATAAATCACAAAAACATTTAAACTTCCCCAACACAGTCATTTACCAGTTACTCACCTCAATTATGGTTAACTAAAGTTGTTACAACACAGGTACACAATGTTACATAAGAAAGGTACAAACTACTCTACACAATGGGTGGACATGCCACAGGCCGAGCCTTGCGATTGTGTGAGTGGATACCAGTCATAAAGTCGTTCACTCACTGTACATCCATATGCCTCAGTCAGTCAGTTTCAGTCATGTCATCCACCAAGTCATAACCTCAGCCAGTTCCAGTCATCCACCAGATACTCAAACAGTCATATTAAATCATCCACTCAATCAGTTAACATCTTAGATATTATTGTCTGATGAAGAACCACCCCCGCCCATTCCTGCTCAGTTCATGAAACCTTTTTCCTCCCTCCTCGTGTTGCTAAGGAGGGAGGGAGGTTGAGGTAGGGGTGGTTATGCCGCGGTGATGCTTGTGCAGGGGGGAAGGGTAGGCTAGGCTAGGCAGGATGGCATATGTTGGCACTAATGCATCTTGGTGAGCCTCCTTGACGCCAGATCAGGTACAGGATGTGTCTGGGGTGTGTCTGTTTACCATCATCTCATAGTTTGTTTTATTATTTCTTGGTATTTCATTATGTTTCTCTTCATGTACTTAAGTGATACATAATGGTGGGGTTTAATTAAAGTGCTTTTTACGATTCTCTTACTAACTATTGCCAAGAAATTCTCATCAGCTGTTGGACAAACTGGAGTGAAAATCCTTTACGAGGGAAGAACATCAGTCATGTCAGAAATGGCGGTAAACTACATAAAAGACCAAAAATATTTATCGAATGTAAGATATACGCAGTTCGTTTTTTCCAATGATAAACTTATAATTTTATCTTAAATGAGTTAAATGAATTAGAATACTCGTTTCGATAAAGATATCAACAAGAGTTTGGTGTTTTATCACTTATTGTTGCAGCGTAGCGTGTTGTTGTTGTGGCAGGCATCTGGGTACATAGCTCTGATTTTATTTGCTTTTATCTATTATTAAAAGGTCTACACATGTCGGGTTTTAATTTTGTCTTTAATTTGAGAATATAAACCATTTCTGGGATTTGAAAGCTGTGTTAGAATTTTTACGAATGGTTTAACCCCTTGAGTACGACGATTTAACCCTTCAATACGCGATGATTTAACCCCTGAGCACACTAGACGAAGGAGTAGCACCCTGACCGTATCTTGTGCTTAATTGAAATTTTTCCTCGCGTCCGATAGTTGTTGATTGATCGCCGGATGAGGGCCATTATGCAGTCCGCCCTCATGGTGATTTTATCGTTAGTAAATGTGGGAGATGGGCGGAGAGGAGAGTGGAGGAGGGGGTGAGGAAAGGTGGGGTTGGAGAGAGAGAGAGAAAGGAATGATTTTTTTCAGTATTATGTCAATTTGGTATTGTGGTTGGGTAAAGGAGAGAGGAAATAATAGGAGGAAAGAGAGAGATGATGAGGGATTTAATTGGAGGTGTGGTAGTGAGAGGGTGAGAGAACCATGTTTGACCTCTAAGTGCCCGTCACATCAGCTAATGACCCCATACTATATGTATGTTGTTGTTGTTGTTTATGTTGTTGGGTGACAACCAGTCTTGCACTGAGTCTCTGCCCCCTCACACACCCTGACGCCTGCCTCCAACAACACTCTCCCTCTCACCTCTAATTTCTCCTCTCTTACCTCTCTCTCACCCCGTCCTTCTCCTCTCTCTCCCTGCCTCTCCCCGCCCTCCCCCAACCTCCCTCTCCTCACCCCCACACCCTCCTTCTTACCTCCCTCCTCCCCACCCCACACCCTCTCTTCCTCACCTCCCTCTCACCCCACACCTCTTCTCCTCTTACCTCCCTCCCTCTCACCCCACACCTTCTCTCACTCCTCCCTCCACACCTTTTTCTCCTTTCTTACCTCCCCCTCCTCTCACCCCCACTCTTTTCTCCTCTTTACCTCCCTCCCTCTCACCCCACACCCTTCTCCCCCTCTTTCTCCCTCTCACCCACACCCTTCTCCCCTTACCTCCCCCTTCTCACCCCCAATTCTCTCTCTTCCTCCTCTCATCTCCATTAACTTTCTCCTCTTTACCTCCCTCCCTCTCACCCCCTGCCCTTCTCCTCCCCAACTCTCCTCTCACCCCACACCCTCTTTCTCTTACCTCCTCCTCTCACCCCACACCTTCTCCTCTTTACCTCCTCCTCCTCTCACCCCCGTCCTTCCTCTCTCTTACCTCCCCCCTCCCTTCACCCACACCCTTCTCCTCTTACCTCCTCCCTTCACCCCATCTCTTCCCTCTACTCCCTCCTCCTCAACCCCAATCTTCTCCTTCTTAGCCTCCCTCCTCTCACCCCACACCCTTCTCCTCTTTACCTCCCTCCCTCTCACCCCAATACCCTTTCTCCTTCTTACCTCCCTCTTTCACCCCATTTATCTCTCTTACCCTCCTCTCAACCCCACACCCTTTTCCTTTCTTGGCATTCTCCTCCTCACCTCAATAATTCTTCTCTTTACCTCCCTTCCTCTCACCCTATTAACCCTTTCTCCTCTCTCTTACCTCTCCTCTCACCCCTCTCTCTCTTACTTCCCTCCCTCTATTCCACACCCTTCTCCTCTCTACCTCCCTCCTCTATTTAGTGCTTTCACACTCCCACTCGCTCACTGTAGGTGAATTGTTTACACTTCTCGCACCTTTTCACTGCTGGTTGGTATATAAGATAAATGGTATGGTGTAGCTTGAGTGCTTGTGCATATAATTCAAACCTAACTCTAACCTAACTTAACCTAACCTAATTTAATCTAATCTAACTGGAGCTTTGAGGTTGGTGTTGGTTGTGATTCTGACAAGTTTTGGGGGGTCAACGAAAGGTATATGGCTTCTGAGTCTTGGTTGTCTCAATGTAGGTGTTTGAATGAATCGTTGTTGTGCTGAGAGAGAGAGAGAGGAGAGAGAGAGAGAGAGAGAGAGAGAGAGGAGGGGAGAGAGAAGAAAATATTGGGAAGATAAATAATAAAACCATTTGTCAGTAGATTTTAATGTCAAGTTGAGAAGAGATGTACTTACCATCCAACTTTCTCCTCCTTGACCTTCCTCCATCTCTCGTCTCCTTCACTCCTCCTCCTCCTTGATTCCCTCTCTCCCCTCAGTAGGGGGTTGATGTGGCACAGATATCATAGTTTCACCCTGGCGCCAGTCATGTACCCCGCCCCCCCCCACCCTTTCCTTCCCAGTCTCATCCGCTCTCTGTTGCTTCTTCTTGGGGGTCACTTGATTAAACTGGTTGACTGGGTTTGCAGTCGACCTCAGCACATCAATCCACCCTCTCCACCTACCCCCCTACCCTTCCCTCCCTGCACCCCTTATCCTCGTGGTCATAAACTGCACAGCAATACGCAATCAAAGCATACTGA
>NW_024728134.1:0-15056 GCF_018991925.1 Homarus americanus
TGATATGGATCTCGTGTTTTGAGCGCGTTTGGTAAAAACGTTGCTCTGATCACCTAAGCGTACGGGTGGTCCCCATTAAGGGTTCACGGCGCCATAAGCTCGTTGAACAGGCTTTGTGTGAAATATAGCAGAGTCTAGGACTGCTTTTATTATCCTGGTGGCCCAGAGGTAGCGTTCCCCGGTCACAATTATAAGATCATGGGTTTAAATCCTGGTGGGATGAGGTGTTGATTATATGTAGAAGTCCGCGTGCTTTATTGGGCTAATGAAATATATATGGATCCTCGTGTTTCGAAGCCGCATTTGGTAAAACGTTGCTCTGATCACCTAAGCGGCACGGGTGGTCCCCATGATAGGTTTACGGCGCCATAAGCTCGTTGAACAGGCTTTGTGTGAAATATAGCAGAGTCTAGGACTGCTTTTATTGTCCTAGTGGCCCAGAAGTAGCGTTCCCCGGTCACAATTATAAGATCGTGGGTTCAAATCCTGGTGGGGTGAGGTGTTGGTTATATGTAGAAGTCCGCGTGCTTTATTGGGCTAATGAAATATATATGGATTCTCGTGTTTCGAAGCCGCATTGGGTTAAGCGTTGCTCTGATCACCTAAGCGGGACGGGTGGTCCCCATTAGAGGTTCACGGCGCCATAAGCTCGTTGAACAGGCTTTGTGTGAAATATAGCAGAGTCTAGGACTGCTTTTACTGTCCTGGTGGACAGAGGTAGCGTTCCCCGGTCACAGTTATAAGATCGTGGCTTTAAATCCTGGTGGGGTGAGGCGTTGATTATATGTAGAAGTCCGCGTGCTTTACAGGGCTAATGAAATATATATGGATCCTCGTATTTCCAAGCTGGATTTGGTAAAACGTTGCTCTGATCACCTAAGCGGCACGGTGGTCCCCATTAGAGGTTCATGGCGCCATAAGGTCGTTGAACAGGCTTTGTGTGAAATATAGTAGAGTCTAGGACTGCTTTTATTGTCCTGGTGGCCCAGAGATAGCGTTCCCCGGTCACAATTATAAGATCGTGGGTTCAAATCCTGGTGGGGTAAGGTTTTGATTATATGTAGAAGTCTGCCTACTTTATTGGGCTAATGAAATATATATGGATCTTTGTGTTTCGAAGCCGCATTTGGTAAAACGTTGCTCTGGTCACCTAAGCGGCACGGGTGGTCCCGTTATAGTGGTTCACAGGGCCATAAGCTCGTCGAACAGGCTTTGTGTGAAATATAACAGAGTCTAGGACTGCTTATAGTGTCCTGGTGGCCCATAGGTAGCGTTCCTCGGTCACAATTATAAGATCGTGGGTTCGAATCCTGGTGGAGTGAGGTGTTGATTATATGTAGAAGTCCGTGTGCTCTATTGGCCTAATGAAATATATATGGATCCTTGTGTTTCGAAGCCGGATTTGGTAAAACGTTGCTCTGATCACCTAAGTGGCACGGATGGTCCCCATTAGAAGTTCACAGCGCCATAAGCTCGTTGAACAGGCTTTGTGTGAAATATAGCAGAGTCTAGGACTGCTTTTATTGTCCTGGTGGCCCAGAGGTAGTGTTCCCCGGTCACAATTAGAAGATCGTGGGTTCGAATCCTGGTGGGGTGAGGTGTTGATTATATGTAGAAGTCCGCGTGCTTTATTGGGCTAATGAAATATATATGGATCCTCGTGTTTCGAAGCCGCATTTGGTAAACCGTTGCTCTGATCACCTAAGTGGCACGGGTGGTCCCCATGAGCGGTTCACGGCGCCATAAGCTCGTTGAACAGGCTTTGTGTGAAATATAGCAGAGTCTAGGACTGCATTTATTGTCCTGGTGGCCCAGAGGTAGCGTTCCGCGGACAAAGTTATAAGATCGTGGCTTCAAATCCTGGTGGGGTGAGGCATTGATTATATGTAGAAGTCCGCTTGCTTTACAGGGCTAATGAAATATATATGGATCCTCGTGTTTCCAAGTCTGGATTTGGTAAAACGTTGCTCTGATCACCTAAGCGGTACGGTGGTCCCCAATAGAGGTTCATGGCGCCATAAGGTCGTTGAACAGGCTTTGTGTGAAATATAGTAGAGTCTAGGACTGCTTTTATTGTCCTGGTGGGCCAGAGGTAGCGTTCCCCGGTCACAATTATAAGATCGTGGGTTCAAATCCTGTTGGGGTGAGGTGTTGATTATATGTAGAAGTCTGCCTGCTTTATTGGGCTAATGAAATATATATGGATCTTAGTGTTTCGAAGCCGCATTTGGTAAAACATTGCTCTGGTCACCTAAGCGGCACGGGTGGTCCCATTATAGTGGTTCACAGAGCCATAAGCTCGTTGAACAGGCTTTGTGTGAAATATAAGAGTCTAGGACTGCTTATAGTGTCCTGGTGGCCCAGAGGTAGCGTTCCTCGGTCACAATTTTAAGATCGTGGGTTCAAATCCTGGTGGGGTGAGGTGTTGATTATATGTAGAAGTCTGCCTGCTTTATTGGGCTAATGAAATATATATGGATCTTAGTGTTTCGAAGCCGCATTTGGTAAAACGTTGCTCTGGTCACCTAAGCGGCACGGGTGGTTCCATTATAGTGGTTCACAGAGCCATAAGCTCGTTGAACAGGCTTTGTGTGAAATATAAGAGTCTAGGACTGCTTATAGTGTCCTGGTGGCCCAGAGGTAGCGTTCCTTGGTCACAATTATATGATCGTGGGTTCGAATCCTGGTGGAGTGAGGTGTTGATTATATGTAGAAGTCCGCGTGCTCTATTGGGCTAATGAAATATATATGGATACTTGTGTTTCGAAGCCGGATTTGGTAAAACGTTGCTCTGATCACCTAAGTGGCACAGATGGTCCCCATTAGAGGTTCACAGCACCATAAGCTCGTTGAACAGGCTTTGTGTGAAATATAGCAGAGTCTAGGACTGCTTTTATTGTACTGGTGGCCCAGAGGTAGCGTTCCCCGGTCACAATTAGAAGATCATGGGTTCGAATCCTGGTGGGGTGAGGTGTTGATTATATGTAGAAGCCGCGTGCTTTATTGGGCAATGAAATATATATGGATCTTCATGTTTTGAAGCCGCATTTGGTAAAACGTTGCTCTAATCACCTAAGCAGCACGGGTGGTCCCCATTAGAGGTTCACGGCGCCATAAGCTCGTTAAACAGGCTTTGTGTGAAATATAGTAGAGTCTAGGACTGCTTTTATTGTCCTGGTGGCCCAGAGGTAGCATACCCCGGTCACAATTATAAGATTGTGGGTTTGAATCCTAGAGGGGTGAGGTGTTGATTATATGTAGAAGTCCGAGTGCTTTACTTGGCTAATGAAATATATATGGATCCTCGTGTTTCCAAGCCGGATTTGGTAAAACGTTCCTCTGATCACCTAAGCGGCACGGGTAATTCCTATAGTGGTTCACAGCGCCATAAGCTCGTTGAACAGGTTTTGTGTGAAATATAGAAGAGTCTAGGACTGCTTTTATTGTCCTGGTGGCCCAGAGGTAGCAATCCCCGGTCACAATTATAAGATCGTGGGTTCAAATCCTGGTGGGGTGAGGTGTTGATTATATATAGAAGTCTGCGTGCTTTATTGGGCTAATGAAATATATATGGATCCTCGTGTTTCGAAGCCGCATTTAGTAAAACGTTGCTCTGATCACCTAAGCGGGACGGGTGGTCCCTATTAGAGGTTCATGGCGCCATAAGGTCGTTGAACAGGCTTTGTGTGAAATATAGTAGAGTCTAGGACTGCTTTTATTGTCCTGGTTGCCAAGAGGTAGCGTTCCCCGGTGACAATTATAAGATCGTGGTTTCAAATCCTGGTGGGGTGAGGTGTTGATTATATGCTGCAAAAATCCGTACGTGCTTTATTGGGTTAATGAAAATATATGGATCCTCGTGTTTTGAGCGCGTTTGGTAAAACGTTGCTCTCCTGATCCACCCTAAGCGTACGGGTGGTCCCCATTAAGGAGTTCACGGCACCATAAGCTCTCGTTGAACAGGCTTTGTGTGAAATATAGCAGAGTCTAGGACTGCTTTATTATCCTAATTGGCCCGGGGTATTTCCCCAGTCACAATTAAAGATCATTAAGGTTTTAAATCCTGGTGGGGTGAGGTGTTGAAGTTATATATATGTAGAAATCGCGTGCTGTTGGGCTAATGAAATATATATGGATCCTCGTGTTTCGAAGCCGCATTTGGTAAAGACATTGCTCTGATCACCCTAAAAAGCGGCTCGGATGGTCCCCATTAGAGGTTCGCAGCGGCATAAGCTCGTTGAACAGGCTTTTTGTGAAATATAGCAGAGTCTAGGACTGCTTTTATTGTCCTGGTGGCCCAGAGGTAGCGTTCCCCGGTCACAATTATAAGATTGTGGGTTTAAATCCTGGTGGGGTGAGGTGTTGATTATGTAGAAGTCCGCGTGCTGTATTGGGCTAATGAAATATATATGGATCCTCGTGTTTCGAAGCCGCATTTGGTAAAACGTTGTTCTGATCACCTAAGCGTCACGGGTGGTCCCCATTAGAGGTTCACGGCGCCATAAGCTTGTTGAACAGGCTTTGTGTGTAATATAGCTGAGTCTAGGACTGCTTTTATTGTCCTGGTGGCCCAGAGGTAGCGTTCCCCGGTCACAATTATAAGATTGTGGCTTCAAATCCTGGTGGGGTGAGGCATTGATTATATGTAGAAGTCCGCGTGCATTATTGAGCTAATGAAATATATATGGATCCTTCTGTTTCGAAGCCGCATTTGGTAAAACGTTGCTCTCATCACCTAAGCGGCACGGGTGGTCCCCTATAGTGGATCACAGCGCCATAAGCTCGTTGAACAGGCTTTGTGTGAAATATAGTAGAGTCTAAGACTGCTTTTATTGTCCTTGTGGCCCAGAGGTAGCATACCCCGGTCACAATTATAAGATTGTGGGTTTGAATCCTGGTGGGGTGAGGTGTTGACAACATGTAGAAGTCCGAGTGCTTTATTGGGCTAATGAAATATATATGGATCCTCGTGTTTCCAAGCCGGATTTGGTAAAACGTTGCTCTGATCACCTAAGCGGCACGGGTGGTCCCCATTAGAGGTTCATGGCGCCATAAGCTCGTTGAACAGGCTTTGTGTGAAATAGGGCAGAGTCTAGGACTGCTTTTATTGTCCTTGTGGCCCAGAGGTAGCGTTCCCCGGTCACAATTATAAGAGCGTGGGTTCAAATCCTGGTGGGGTGAGGTGTTGATTATATGTAGAAGTCTGCCTACTTTATTGGGCTAATGAAATATATATGGATCTTTGTGTTTCGAAGCCGCATTTGGTAAAACGTTGATCTGGTCACCTAAGCGGCACGGGTGGTCCCATTATAGTGGTTCACAGCGCCATAAGCTCGTCGAACTGGCTTTGTGTGAAATATAACAGAGTCTAGGACTGCTTATAGTGTCCTGGTGGCCCATAGGTAGCGTTCCTCGGTCACAATTATAAGTTCGTGGGTTCGAATCCTGGTGGAGTGAGGTGTTGATTATATGTAGAAGACCGCGTGCTATATTGGGCTAATGAAATATATATAGATACTTGTTTTTCGAAGCCGGATTTGGTAAAACGTTGCTCTGATCACCTAAGTGGCACGGATGGTCCCCATTAGAGGTTCACAGCTCCATAAGCTCGTTGAACAGGCTTTGTGTGAAATATAGCAGAGTCTAGGACTGCTTTTATTGTCCTGGTGGCCCAGAGGTAGCATTCCGCGGTCCTCAATTATAAGATCATGGGTTAAAATCCTGGTGGGGTGAGGCGTTGATTATATGTAGAAGTCCACGTGCTTTATTGGGCCAATGAAATATATATGGATCCTCGTGTTTCGAAGCTGCATTTGGTAAAACGTTGACCTGATCACCTAAGCGGTACGGGTGGTCCCCATTAGAGGTTCATGGCGCCATAAGGTCGTTGAACAGGCTTTGTGTGAAATATAGTAGAGTCTAGGACTGCTTTTATTGTCCTGGTGGCCCAGAGGTAGCATACCCCGGTCACAATTATAAGATCGTGGGTTTGAATCCTGGTAGGGTGAGGTGTTGATTATATGTAGAAGTCCGAGTGATTTATTGGGCTAATGAAATATATATTAGGGTGTGTCATAGGAGGGAACATCAGCTAAAACTAATGGCCCATCACTTTTTGGGTAGATTTTAGTGTATATAAACAGAAAATAATTTCAGTTTCAATATTTTGCAACCTTTTGCTAGGTAAATTTTAGCGTGAAATTTATCGAAAATTTAATGTACAGCTGCAATAGTGCATTACAATTAAATAGTGAACATTGCTTTCTGACTTCATTCTTTAACAACCCAACTAACAATATTTGTTTCTGTTTCAGATTCTTATGCATTTATAAGTTGATAATATTTGCGATGGCTGCTTGTGTCAGGACGAGGAACCAAAAATCCAGCCATCTCAGTCACTATCTTGGGTCTGGGAGAGAGCTCCTGAAGTCGGAGTTGCCTACATTGAGAGATGCTTTGAGATACGGTGTTTTAATCAGGCAAATCAGTGAAAAGAACCAAAGAACTTACACAAACAACGACATTGCCAGTGATATGACCAAAGCTGTCTTGGCACAGTACACTCTGGCTAACGCTCAGTTCAAGTCTCCAGTCATACAAGTCAGAAGAAGATTAGTGAGAGACTGCTAGCCAGTTGGGAAAAGGCAAGAGATATCTCTCTTGGGAGAGGAAAACTTGCAGTTAAGGACAGCTTTGCCAAGCAACTGGACCAGTTATTTGACATAATTACTTGCAAGTGCCCAATTGTTCTCTGTCCTGAGTTTAGATGCGATCGTGACTGTAAATCCGAGGCCCACATCTCCTGTATTTGCAAGCGTGAACTGAAGATTCCTGTGATCGAACTGGCATTTGTCAAAGCACAGAGAGAGAAGACTGGCAGTATAGGGGCTCTCATGATTTCTAGCCAAGATATTCCGGAGTCCAAGAGACAGGAGGCAGCCACAGAGAGACAGAAGAGGAGAAGAGTTGCCGAGGAAAAGAGACTTGAGAAGGCCCAGGGTGAGGTAAAAAAGGCCGATGATTGGAGTCAAGCTGATTCAGAGTTTAATGACTTCCCCATGGCTGATCCGAGTGCTGACCAGGAGAATGCTGACTTTGTCCCTAACCCAGAAAATAGTGATCCCAAACCTTCCAGACATAAGATTCGAAATAGGAAAGATATCCCGAGCATAGCTCTGGCCAGCATGCGACACCACACTGGTCTCAGAGAAACTGCAGAGATAGCAACAGCTGCCTGGATTGACGGTGGTTTGATAACACCTGATGATGTTCACCTGGTGATAGATCATAACAAAGTAAGGAGAGCTCAGGAGGAACTTGTCAGTAATCTAGAAGAGGAGTTTGATAAGGGGATAAGAGAAAATGGAATCAATTGTTTGTTCTTTGATGGGAGAAGGGATGACACTAAAGTGTTCATGAAAGTTGGAGATTCTGACAAGTTGTTCCCTGCCATGGTGAAGGAGGAACACTACTCCTGCTGCAGTGAACCAGGAGGGAAGTATTTGTGGCATTTCACTCCAGAAAAAGATGACATCAGGAAACCAGCTGAGAGAGTGGCAGATAACATTGTGAACTGGCTCACAGAGAGGAACGTAGACCAGACCCTGCAGGCCATTGGAGGGGACAGCACCAACACGAACACAGGGTGGCAAGGGGAGTCATACAGTGGATAGAGCGGAAGATTGGGAGGAAGCTGGTCTGGGTTGTTTGTGACCTCCACACCAACGAGTTGCCACTCAGACATCTGATCCAGGAGCTGGATGGCAAGACTCTTTCAAACAACAGATGGTCTGGTCCTCTTGGCAAGATGCTGGACTCTGCCACTGAGTTAGAAATAAATCCGAGCTTTGAAAAATCACAGGCTGGCTCCCTCCACCTGCTGAGCTTCTTGCACATACTGTCATTGGACGACCTGGAGTAATGGACCAGTACTATGGTTACATGATTTGCGGTAGTGCCATCAAAACTGGGGTCATGCCTGATAGACTTGGTTACCTGCAGATAGGTCCAGTCTCACATTCTAGGTGGCTCACAACGGCTCTCAGGTTCTGCAGAATTTGGGTCGCTCATCATAAACTGAAAGGGAACCAGCTTCACAACCTGAGACTTATTGTCCAATTCATCGTGAGTGTCTACTTGCAAAATTGGTTCAACACCAAGGTCAAGTCATCGTTCTCCGAAGGTCCGAGGCATGTTCTCTTTCAGCTTGAGCTCCTGAGGAGTCAGCCAAGGAAGGTTGTTCAGATTGTGGAGCAGATCAGAGAGAGCATATGCTCTATCCCCGAGGCAGTTCTGGCAGACAATGCTTGGTGGTAAGGGATGAGGAGGAGGAGAAGAGTGGCAGTCAAAAAGATCTTGGATATAGACTTATGAGAGGATCTGCACACGATTCCTTCAGGGCTTCAGGGAAGACTCCTGAAGTCAATCTAGGCGTGCCAAGACCTCACTGATCTCATAGGATCTGGATAACATCCTGGTTGGTGTGAGCCCCTCCTTACCTGCAGCCTCACCAATGTTCAAGCCGAGCTTCTGATTAAACCCATGACAAGTCTCGCCTCTGGCCCCCACACCCCAGAGTATAGAGCCGCTGTGTACAGCAAGTGAGCAGCCAGCAGCCACGCAGCCAGCCAGGAGAGGAGGAAGGCTAAGCGATCCAGCTCAGGTGGTCAGTGCAGGGAAAGTGATGAGAGAAACAGAAGCAAGAAAGACATGTTCTCTATGGTGTGCAGCAAACACCGGGTCGTAGTAGTAAAATCGGTTTTTGTATTTGATGATTTTGTTTTCTAAAGGAATAATAAATTTAATAAATGTGTCAAGATCATTCGTTTCACTATTCTGGATC
The DNA here is from genome assembly GCF_018991925.1 of Homarus americanus. NCBI lineage: Eukaryota > Metazoa > Arthropoda > Malacostraca > Decapoda > Nephropidae > Homarus > Homarus americanus. The sequence goes on from NW_024728134.1 coordinate 8,843, forward strand.
ATTTTCATCCTAATAAATTAACCTGATACATTTACTTTACTTTAAACAAGCTATTTAGTGGTGTTGGTAAAAGGGTGGGAATACTGAATTTTCATAAGATTTCAAGTTAAAATTTACCGAGCAAAAAATGAAAACTTTTCAAATCTGAAGATATCACATGATTCTGCCCATAGAACTACATCATTAATACCATGGGCCGATTTTTCAAACTAAAAAAAAAAAATTCGCCTCCGTATGACACACTAATATATATGGATCCTCGTGTTTCCAAGCCGGATTTGGTAAAATGTTGCTCTGATCACCTAAGCGGCACGGGTGGTCCCCATTAGAGGTTCATGGCGCCATAAGGTCGTTGAACAGTCTTTGTGTGAAATATAGTAGAGTCTAGGACTGCTTTTAGTGTCCCAGGCTAAGAGAGGCACGTTCCCGCCCAAATTAGAAGATCGTGGGTTCAAACCTGTGGGGTGAGGTGTTGATTATATGAAGAAGTCCGCGTGCTTTATTGGGCTAATGAAATATATATGGATCCTTGTGTTTCGAAGTCGGATTTGGTAAAACGTTGCTCTGATCACCTAAGCGGCACGGATGGTCCCCATTAGAGGTTCACAGCGCTATAAGCTCGTTGAACAGGCTTTGTGTGAAATATAGCAGAGTCTAGGACTGCTTTTATTGTCCTGGTGGCCCAGAGGTAGCGTTCCCCGGTCACAATTATAAGATCGTGGGTTCGAATCCTGGTGGGGTGAGGTGTTGATTATATGTAGAAGTCCGCGTGCTTTATTGGGCTAATGAAATATATATGGATCCTCGTGTTTCGAAGCCGGATTTGGTAAAACGTTGCTCTGATCACCTAAGCGGCACGGGTGGTCCCCATTAGAGGTTCACGGCGCCATAAGCTCGTTGAACAGGCTTTGTGTGAAATATAGCAGAGTCTAGGACTGCTTTTATTGTCCTGGTGGCCGAGAGGTAGCGTCCCCCGGTCACAATTATAAGATTGTGGGTTCAAATCCTGGTGGGGTGAGGTGTTGATTATATGTAGAAGTCTGCGTGCTTTAATGGTCTGAGGAAATATATATGGATCCTCGGGTTTCGAAGCCACATTTGGTAAAACGTTGCTCTGATCACCTAAGCGGCACGGGTGGGCCCCATTAGAGGTTCACGGCGCCATAAGCTCGTTGAACAGGCTTTGTGTGAAATATAGCAGATTCTAGGAATGCTTTTAGTTTCCTGGTGGCCCAGAGGTAGCGTCTCCCGGTCACAATTATAAGATTGTGGGTTCAAATCCTGGTGGGGTGAGGTGTTGATTATATGTAGAAGTCTGTGTGCTTTAATGGTCTAATGAAATATATATGGATCCTCGGGTTTCGAAGCCACATTTGCTAAAACGTTGCTCTGATCACCTAAGCGGCACGGGGGATCCCCATTAGAGGTTCACAGCGCCATAAGCTCGTTGAACAGGCTTTGTGTGAAATATAGCAGAGTCTAGGCATGCTTTTAGTGTCCTGGTGGGCCAGAGGTAGCGTTCCCCGGTCACAATTAGAAGATCGTGGGTTCTAATCCTGGTGGAGTGAGGTGTTGATTATATGAAGAAGTCCGCATGCTTTATTGGGCTAATGAAATATATATGGATCCTCGTGTTTCGAAGCCGCATTTGGTAAAACGTTGCTCTGATCACCTAAGCGGCATGGGTTGTCCCCATTAGAGGTTCACGGCGCCATAAGCTCATTGAACAGCTTTGTGTGAAATATAGCAGAGTCTAGGACTGCTTTTATTGTCCTGGTGGCCCAGAGGTAGCGTTCCCCAGTCACAATTATAAGATCGTGGGTTCAAACCCTGGTGGGGTGAGGTGTTGATTAAATGTAGAAGTCTGCGTGCTTTATTGGGCTTATGAAATATATATGGATCCTTCTTGTTTCGAAGCCGCATTTGGTAAAATGTTGGTCTGATCACCTAAGCGGCACGGGTTGTCCCCATTAGAGATTCACGGCGCCATAAGCTCGTTGAACAGGCTTTGTGTGAAATATAGCAGAGTCTAGGACTGCTGTTATTGTCCTGGTGGCCCAGAGGTAGCGTCCCCCGGCCACAATTATAAGATTGTGGGTTCAAATCCTGGTGGGGTGAGGTGTTGATTATATGTAGAAGTCCGCGTGCTTTAATGGTCTAATGAAATATATATAGATCCTCGGGTTTCGAAGCCACATTTGGTAAAACGTTGCTCTGATCAGCTAAGCGGCACGGGTGGTCCCCATTAGAGGTTCACGGCGCCATAAGCTCGTTGAACAGGCTTTGTGTGAAATATAGCAGAGTCTAGGAATGCTTTTAGTTTCCTGGTGGCCCAGAGGTAGCGTCTCCCGGTCACAATTATAAGATTGTGGGTTCAAATCCTGGTGGGGTGAGGTGTTGATTATATGTAGAAGTCCGTGTGCTTTAATGGTCTAATGAAATATATATGGATCCTCGGGTTTCGAAGCCACATTTGCTAAAACGTTGCTCTGATCACCTAAGCGGCACGGGGGATCCCCATTAGAGGTTCACAGCGCTATAAGCTCGTTGAACAGGCTTTGTGTGAAATATATAGCAGAGTCTAGGAATGCTTTTAGTGTCTTGGTGGCCCAGAGGTAGCGTTCCCCGGTCACAATTAGAAGATCGTGGGTTCTAATCCTGGTGGGGTGAAGTGTTGATTATATGAAGAAGTCCGCATGCTTTATTGGGCTAATGAAATATATATGGATCCCCGTGTTTCGAAGCCGCATTTGGTAAAACATTGCTCTGATCACCTAAGCGGCATGGGTGGTCCCCATTAGAGGTTCACGGCGCCATAAGCTCGTTGAACAGGCTTTGTGTGAAATATAGCAGAGTCTAGGACCGCTTTTATTGTCCTGGTGGCCCAGAGGTAGCATTCCCCGGTCACAATTATAAGATCGTGGGTTCAAACACTGGTGGGGTGAGGTGTTGATTAAATGTAGAAGTCCGCGTGCTCTATTGGGCTAATGAAATATATATGGATCCTTCTTGTTTCGAAGCCGCATTTGGTAAAATGTTGGTCTGATCACCTAAGCGGCACGGGTGGTCCCCATTAGGAGTTCGGCATATATGCTCGTTAAAGACAGGCTTTGTGTGAAATATAGCAGAGTCTAGAATGCTTTTAGTGTCCTAGTGGAGCCAGAGGTAGCGTTCCCCAGTCACAATTAGAAGATCGTGGTTCCGAATCTGGTGGGGAGTGAGTGTTGATTATATGAAAGAAGTCCGCGTGTTAACTTTATTGGGCTAATAAGAAATATATATGGATCCTCGTGTTTCGAAGCACGCGTTTGGTAAAACGTTGCTCTGATCACCTAAGCGACGCCGGTGGTCCCCATTAGAGGTTCACGGCGCCATAAGCTCGTTGAACGGGCTTTGTGTGAAATATAGCTGAGTCTAGGACTGCTTTTATTGTCCTGGTGGCCCAGAGGTAGCGTCCCCCGGTCATAATTATAAGATTGTGGGTTCAAATCCTGGTGGGGTGAGGTGTTGATTATATGTAGAAGTCCGCGTGCTTTAATGGTCTAATGAAATATATATGGATCCACGGGTAACGAAGCCACATTTGGTAAAACGTTGCTCTGATCACCTAAGCGGCACGGGTGGTCCCCATTAGAGGTTCACGGCGCCATAAGCTCGTTGAACAGGCCTTGTGTGAAATATAGCAGAGTCTAGGAATACTTTTAGTTTCCTGGTGGCCCTGAGGTAACGTCGCCCGGTCACAATTATAAGACCATGGGTTCAAATCCTGGTGGTGTGAGGTGTTGATTATATGAAGAAGTCCGCGTGCTTTATTGGGCTAATGAAATATATATGGATCCTCGTGTTTCGAAGTCGCATTTGGTAAAACGTTGCTATGATCACCTAAGCGGCATGGGTGGTCCCCATTAGAGGTTCACGGCGCCATAAGCTCGTTGAACAGGCTTTGTGTGAAAAATAGCAGAGTCTAGGACTGCTTTTAGTGTCCTGGTGGCCCAGAGGTAGCGTTCCCTGGTCACAATTATACGATCGTGGGTTCAAATCCTGGTGGGGTGAGGTGTTGATTAAATGTAGAAGTCCACGTGCTTTATTGGGCTAATGAAATATATATGGATCCTTCTTGTTTCGAAGCCGCATTTGGTAAAATGTTGGTCTGATCACCTAAGCGGCACGGGTGGTCCCCATTGAGGTTCACGGCGCCATAAGCTCGTTGAACAGGCTTTGTGTGAAATATAGCAGAGTCTAGGACTGCTTTTATTGTCCTGGTGGCCCAGAGGTAGCGTCCCCCAGGCACAATTATAAGATTGTGGGTTCAAATCCTGGTGGGGTGACGTGTTGATTATATGTAGAAGTCCGCGTGCTTTAATGGTCTAATGAAATATATATGGATCCTCGGGTTTCGAAGCCACATTTGGTAAAACGTTGCTCTGATCACATAAGCGGCATGGGGGGTCCCCATTAGATGTTCACGGCGTCATAAGCTCGTTGAACAGGCTTTGTGTGAAATATAGCAGAGTCTAGGAATGCTTTTAATGTCCTGGTGGGCCAGAGGTAGCGTTCCCCGGTCACAATTAGAAGATCGTGGGTTCGAATCCTGGTGGGGTGAGGTGTTGATTATATGAAGAAGTCCGCATGCTTTATTGGGCTAATGAAATATATATGGATCCTCGTGTTTCGAAGCCGCATTTGGTAAAACGTTGCTCTGATCACCTAAGCGGCATGGGTGGTCCCCATTAGAGGTTCACAGCGCCATAAGCTCGTTGAACAGGCTTTGTGTGAAATATAGCAGAGTCTAGGAATGCTTTTAGTGTCCTGGTGGCCCAGAGGTAGCGTTCCCCGGTCACAATTAGAAGATCGTGGGTTCGAATCCTGGAGGGGTGAGGTGTTGATTATATGAAGAAGTCCGCGTGCTTTATTGGGCTAATGAAATATATATGGAACATGGTGTTTCGAAGCCGCATTTGGTAAAACGTTGCTCTGATCACCTAAGCGGCATGGGTGGTCCCCATTAGAGGTTCACGGCGCCATAAGCTCGTTGAACAGGCTTTGTGTGAAATATAGCAGAGTCTAGGACTGCTTTTTATTGTCATAGTGGCCCAGAGGTGGCGTTCCCGGTCACAATTATAAGATCGTGGGTTCTACCCAAATCCTGGTGGGGTGAGGTGTTGATTCGTCTTAGAAGTCTGGCATTAGCTATTGGGCTAATGAAATATATATGGATCCTTCTTGTTTCGAAGCCGCATTTGGTAAAATGTTGGTCTGATCACCTAAGCAGCACGGGTGGTCCCCATTAGAGGTTCACGGCGCCATAAGCTCGTTGAACAGGCTTTGTGTGAAATATAGCAGAGTCTGGGACTGCTTTTATTGTCATGGTGGCCCAGAGGTAGCGTCCCCCGGTCACAATTATAAGATTGTGGGTTCAAATCCTGGTCGGGTGAGGTGTTGATTATATGTAGAAGTCCGCGTGCTTTATTGGGTTAATGAAATATATATGGATCCTCGTGTTTCGAAGCCGCATTTGGTAAAACGTTGCTCTGATCACCTAAGCGGCACGGGTGGTCCCCATTAGAGGTTCATGGCGCCATAAGGTCGTTGAACAGGCTTTGTGTGAAATATAGTAGAGTCTAGGACTGCTTTTATTGTCCTGGTGGCCCAAAGGTAGCATACCCCAGTCACAATTATAAGATCGTGGGTTCAAATCCTGGTTGGGTGAGGTGTTGATTAAATGTTGAAGTCCGCGTGCTTTATTGGGCTTATGAAATATACATGGATCCTCGGGTTTCGAAGCCGCATTTGGTAAAATGTTGCTCTGATCACCTAAGCGGTACGGGTGGTCCCCATTAGAGGTTCACGGCGCCATAAGCTCGTTGAACAGGCTTTGTGTGAAATATAGCAGAGTCTAGGACTGCTTTTATTGTCCTGGTGGCCCAGAGGTAGCATTCCCCGGTCACAATTATAAGATCGTGGGTTCAAATCCTGGTGGGGTGAGGTGTTGATTATATGTAGAAGTCTGCGTGCTTTATTGGGCTAATGAAAATTATATGGATCCTCGGGTTTCGAAGCCGCATTTGGCAAAACGTTGCTCTGATCACCTAAGCAGCACGGGTGGTCCCCATTAGAGGTTCACGGCGCCATAAGCTCGTTGAACATGCTTTGGGTGAAATATAGCAGAGTCTAGGAATGCTTTTAGTGTCCTGGTGGGCCAGAGGTAGCGTTC
>NW_024728135.1:0-21772 GCF_018991925.1 Homarus americanus
CGAATCTACAACCCAAAAGTTCGGACAACGCACATAAAAACTGAGATTTCCTTTCGACAACATAGGCAGCAACGGATTTCCGGACTTCAGTTCGTAAGAACTGGGATTTAAAATGTTGGGGTGACTGTATGACTGACGAAGTCAACAACCCAAGAAAAAACATTAATCCGACAAACCTACAAATCCATTCTAACTACTGGTCTCCTCTGCCTCACAGGGAATCTACTTGCAGGTTGACCTTCCACATTTCCGTCATCACTTTCCTCATCTGTTTCGTCTGAACCTGAGACCGAGGAAGAATCATAAGGGGGAAGTAGGGGCTCATTCAGCTGAACAAACATATCTCTACTTACATACCTCTTTACTTTCTCAGCCGTCCTCTTTATCACCTCACTTTCATCCAAGGGGTTAGTCAACTCATACACGGTACCATCTCGTATAATTTCTGTTATAGTGTACGGACCCCTCCAGTTGGTATTCAACTTCCTACTGGTCCCAGGGCTGGGCCACTCATTCCTCACCCATACTATTTCTCCTAACTGCATAGTCTGGTTCGTTCTTGATCTATTTGCTCTCTCTCTTATCTCTCGTGACATTCTGGCAGACGTCTCTTTTATCAATCTATGGGCTTCTTTCAACTCTTGACTACTCTCATTCTCTATTATAGGTAAGTCAATTCCTACTTGCCTCTGTACATGCCTCGAAAAAAAAGCAAAATGAGGCTGTACCCCAGTTGTGGAATGGACAGACGTGTTCAAAGCCGACTGCACGGGACTGAGAAATTTTGGCCACTGAAGTGGATTATCTTCACACACGATTGCAAGTGTTGTTTTAAAGGTCCTGTGCATTCTCTTTGTGACACTATTACCTCTAGGGTGGTAAGGCAATGTAAAATAGTTCTTAATGCCAGTTACGTTACATAATTCTCTAAACTGTGTTGCTGTAAATTCACTTCCATTATCTGCAATGACTACTCCAGGGCTACCAAAAACATTAATGAATTTACCAAATTCTCTGGTCACTTCCTGAGTGGATTTTGTTCTCAAAGGTTAGAAATTGACAAACCTAGAATAGTGATCTATGACGGTCAACACATAGCGATACCCCTTCGCACTATTATGTAAGTCTGTCAAGTCCACAGATACTCTCTCCAAAGGTTTAGTTACTTCTGACATCCCCTGCCATTGCTGTTCCAACCCTTTTGTCCCTTTGAATCTTTGACACACTTCATATGATTCTACAAATTTCACACAGTCCCTGCGATAATAGGGCCAATAGAAAAGGCCCTCTACTCTGGCTATGGTCTTCCATTGTCCTAAGTGACCTGACGCAACTCTGTTATGTGCCCATCCTAATGCTGCTCCACGCAAATTATCAGGTGCTACAATGCTTTATCAATTTGTTTCTTCACTAAATACAATACCCCCTCCACTACTTCAAATTTGTCAATAGTCGTCTTGGGATATTTATGTTTGGGTACCTGTCCTCCTTCTAAATAACTAACCAATGCTCCCCATCTCTCTTCTTTTCTTTGTTCTATTCCTAACTGCCTATGCGTTAACCCGTCTAGCTGAGGGAACTGACCTGCCGTCTACGCCTGGCTACTTTTCTTAGGGCCCCTACCGGCCTACTCAATGAGTCCGCGACTAGATTTGCCTTTCCAGGTTTGCACTCTATCTTATAGATGTAATCCCTCATTTCCATCATCCATCTATTCATTCTTTGACTTTTAGTTTTCTTGTTGAAAACAGACGTTAACGGCTGGTGATCAGCCTTGATGGTGAATTGGGAACCCCACAAAAAATGGTGGAAAAATCTATAGGCTAACACTATCCCTAATGCTTCTTGGTCAGTGGTGGAATACCGTGTTTCCGCGGGCTTTAGCTTCCGAGAGAAATACCCAACAGGACGCAAAGAACCGTCATCCTGTAAGTGATTCATTGATGCTCCTACACAAAAATTACTAGCATCACTGTGTAGCTCAAATGGTTTATCCATGTCTACTTTTACTAGTACTGGAAAGGAAGCTAATGTCCGCTTTAACGTTTCAAAAGCTGTCTGGCATTCATCTGTCCAAGCAAAGGCGGCTTGTTTCTTAGTGAGTTCTGTGATAGGATATGCAATCTTAGAAAAATTTGAAACATGCTTACGATAAGACCCGCATATCCCTAAAAATTGTCGGACTTGTTTGACATTAATGGGTGGTTTACACTCTGTTACTGCTTTTACATTCTCTGAATCCTGCTCAATGCCTTTCTCTGAAACAATATGTCCCAAGAAATTTACTTGTCTTTGACCAAACTGACATTTAGATAGATTTAATTTGATTCCCATATTTACAAACCTGTCAAATACTTTAGCCAATCTGCCCATGAGGGTATTGAAATCATTAGCCCACACTATGACATCATCTAGAAGAGGTTTATCACAAAGTTTACATGCTGAGTGTTCCGGTATGGGTACATTGTTACTAACTTGCCAAATGTGTCTGTATCCTAGTCTAATTCTGGCCACGACTACATCACATTGTCTAGTTTTGTCCTTATGCTGGCCATACCGGTACCTCTTGTCACAAAATTTGTCATATTTACTAATGCTACAACTGTCAGGTCTCTCTGCATTTCTCACTTCTTCCAGATCAGTTCATGATTCTGACTTGAATGTTTTTAATTACAGCATTGGACAGGCCAAGGTCACGGTCAACATTTTCTTTCTTGCGTGCCTCATTGGCCAGTCTATCAGCACGGTCATGATACCTGATTCCAACATGGGACGGAATCCACACAAATTCGATACGAAAGTTGTTCTCATTGGCAGTTATCACATTCCTTTTAATATCACATACAACTTTAGACATAGAGCCTGACGGGCTGTTCATTGATTTCAAAGCACTTTGAGAGTCACAGAATATCACCCCACCTCCATTTTCTTTGAGGTAGTCTGTGGCTAAGTAGATTCCAGTTAGTTCAGTTTGTGTTGTGCTGGCCCAGTTGTCCAGCTTTTGTTTGTTTGACACTATCATCTCTTTTTCTTTATATATTACAATTGCACAGCCTGTTCTACCTGTGTTTGTCTGCACAGAACCATCAGTAAAAGCATAACATTCACTTGATTTAATACTCTCTATGTGTCTGTTAATAGTTTCTAGTGTGACACATCTCACCACATCGGTGTTTAACATTTGCTTACTACCAACAGGAGTGTAATTAATAGGAACTGATATATCCAGCCAAGGAGGAATGGCATTAATAGGTTCGTCTGGGGTGATTGGGACATTCAGTTTCAAGAGATCTGCAACACTTTTATGAAGCCACGCCCCAAAGAGAGTCTGTCGGGTACGTGTTGTTTTGTTCACACTCAGGATGGGATGGAGAAAGGAAACTCACAATGTGCTCTCTGTATACATATTGTATTGGATGTACAATGCAGCTTAGTGCTGGGAAGGTAGCATGGTTACAAGCGTTGATTTGAGAGAGCTGGTTGGTGAGGGTGCTCAGAGGAGGACAGCTTGTGGGTCGCCATGCTCGCCGGCGGGAGCGAGGGCCGCCAGGCAGTGAGGAGGAGGAGGTGTTGCTTGCTGGTTGGTGTAGGTAGAAAAGAGAGGTAGGTCACCACGAGGTCAGGTCTTATATAGCGGAGGTAGGTCGTTGTCACAGTAAGTGCTCGCCCCTTCACCCATACAGGTCCCTAACGCAGCCTAAGCCGTGTCTGTAGCGTGGATGTTGTATCCACTATGTCTGGAGAGATGTCCAAGGTCCAGTAGGATCAGTTATTTTCTTGAGACCCGACTGTCAGACACTTCAGTACTACCTATGGGCCCCATAGCTGGCCCGACTGACCCTAACGCTCGGCCCGCGAGGTGACTCCGGATCACCAAGCCACACACAACTACCAGCCCCCATCATTGGTGGATGAGTGTCTAACTCAGTAGGGCTATGGTGTGGTTGTGTTAGTCCACTGGGATGTTCAGAGTTCGTTGGAAAGTACCCCATGGTGGTATACTGCCAGACTGGGGGTCACTAATTCTAAGGGTAAATACTTAACTCTAATCTTAATTTCTAAGGGTCGCTGCCACCAGACCCCCTCTGGGCAGTATGTAGCTCGTTAGGTAGCGGGCAGAGTGGACTAGGCATTGGGTTAGGTTTTTCATTGACCAGATCGATAAGGGGAAAGAAGGGTGAAACCATGACATGTTTTAATTAATTTATTCCTTATAAAGCATACTGGTAAAAAACATACAAATGAATTGGCCTTCCTCAGAAGAACAACGAAAATATTGGTTACCCTGCTCGGCACCAGACGTCTTACATTAATGGCGTGTCATCCACATACTTATTGCATAACAATCTGTGACCTCCTTACCTCGGTCATTCCTTCTTACACTACCCCTTAACACATCAAACTGCTCCACCTGTATGGGGTATAGCACCGTCGGTTATCATACATAGTAGCACCATCTCAACACACCTGTTACACTCCACACCTGCAGGTATGGGACTCCTTGTAATTTTTAGGTATACATAATAGGCGCCTCGTTCGCACACCGTCCTCGATGGGTAAGGACGAGGGCTTCACCAAGAGACATACCAGTACTATTTCTATGCCTGGTATTATAGGTCGCTCCAAGTGACGACCGCGGAGTTTCTCACGGTCTCCTTATTTGTTACTAATCATTTGGGGTGGTGTGCTGGGAATCCGCAGGTTCACAGTGGATTGGCATAGCTGGGAGTAGTCACCACCTGGTGGGACGCTCACAGGGATAATGGCTGCCGCGCAGTAAGGCACTCCGACCGCATGGGACTTGAGGTGACGGTAGAACGGAGGGTACTGAGAAATAATGCCTGACGGGCGGTTATCACACACCCTAACACATTACTATTACACTTATACATCAGGCAAAGCTTTAAACTGTAATAACTTCTATATAAGCCTTAATTATAGGGCGGGATATAGCCCGATAGGACACTGACCTGAGGTGACGGTAGAACGAAAGGGACTGAGTGCAATGCCCCGCTGCTCGTCACCGCGTAGGCCTACAGTTTCCAATCTTTAATTTTTAATTTTATTTCTTACGGTTCTCACCTGAACACTTTTCGGCATATTGTCACTCATGCCTTATAAACACATATTTTAACCCTAAAGTACAAACTGAGGTAAGGTTCTGGTTTGCTAATTCGTGGGTAAATTCATTGGGTTATAATATCAACACGGCACACTCGAGGCGGGTACAGGACGCGCCTTAAAACAAAGGCCGAATGTTAATGGCGGGGGTGTATCAACTTCACTTAAAACTGTAATTAGGGATCCTCCTCTCACACATTGCACTATTTGAACACAGACATAAGATTCTCTGATCACTGTACCTGTCGTGGGTATATGTCACGTGAGGATACGAGGTGTATTAAGTTCATACCGACGCATACAAGATATTTCCTTTCAAGTATAGTTTCTGGATCACTTCCAACCCCTCACATAGTTCTGATACATTTATCCTTTTTCCAGATCATTGTTTTCATGTATTTTCATATGATATCTGTGGAAGTTATGTTCGCTACACGCTCACAGACGTAAATAGTATGACCTTCAAACCCTGATCCACACTTAGTCTTACAGTACACTAGTCCGGCTCAACTGGACTTTAACATTCATCTTATGCATACCCTGGGTTCTCCTTAATGCTATGAATACATACACTTAATATGATATAACTGTGCCTGGGTACAATACAACACATGGTCTAGGAACATTGAGTCGGTGAGTTGTCCTTTATCAATGTTTCCCGTTTTCTGAGGTTCTACAAGCGGTGGATTTGAATGTTATATAGCGTAATATGAATTAAATGGGATTTTTAGGAATGACAATGATGTGCGCAGTACAATATATATATATATATATATATATATATATATATATATATATATATATATATATATATATATATATATATATATATATATATATATATATATATATATATATATATATATATATATATATGTCAGATTCATGTGGGTAATGTCACTGTTCACTGCCATGCAGGAATGCAGGACAGAGGTTCGTACACAAAGAAATGCATCATATTCATTGACAGTATATATAAGTCAGATTCATGTGGATAATGTCACTGTTCACTGCCATGTAGAACAGAGGTTCTTACACAAAGAAATACATCATATTCATTAGCAGTATATATAGGTCAGAGTCGTGTTTGTGATGTCACTGTTCGCTGTCATGCAAGACAGTGGTTCGTAAACATTGGACGTCATATTCTAATTGAAGTCTAATCAGTGGGCTAAAAAAATTGGGATAAACAGCAAGAATGTCCTCAAGCACCCCCAATTCAATGTAGTAATTACAAAGTTCATGATACAATAAGCCAGGTGGCCTGAAGTCTTTGACAGTGTCACATTCAATAACATAGTGTTCAAGTGTATGCTTTAAAGGTTTATCACAAAGTTTACATGCTGAGTGTTCCGGTCTGGGTACAGCGTTACTAACTTGCCAGATGTGTCTGTATCCTAGCCTAATTTTGGCCACGACTACATCACATTGTCTGGTTCTATCCTTATGCTGGCCATACCGGTACCTCTCGTCTTAAAATTTGTCATATTTACTAATGCTACAACTGCCAGGTCTCTCTGCATTTCTCAGTTCTTCTAGATCAGAGTTCATGATTCTGACTTGAATGTTTTTAAGTAAAGCATTGGACAGGCCAAGGTCACGGTCAACATTTTCTTTCTTACATGCCTCATTGGCCAGTCTATCAGCACGGTCACGATACCTAATTCCAACATGGGACGTAATCCACACAAACTCGATACGAAAGTTGTTCTCATTGGCAGTTATCACATTTCTTTTAATATCACATACAACTTTAGACATAAAACCTGACAGGCTGTTCATTGATTACAAAGCACTTTGAGAGTCACAGAATATCACCCCACCTCCATTTTCTTTAAGGTAGTCTGTGGCTAAGTAGATTCCAGTCAGTTCAGTTTGTGTTGTACTGGCCCAGTTGTTCAGCCTCTTCTTGTTTGACACTATCATCTCTTTTTCTTTATATATTACAATTGCACAGCCTGTTCTACCTGTGTTTGTCTGCACAGAGCCATCAGTAAAAGCATAACATTCACTTGATTTAATACTCTCTATGTGTCTGTTAATAGTTTCTAGTGTGACACATCTCATCACATCGGTGCTTAACATTTGCTTACTACCAACAGGAGTGTAATTAATAGGAACCGATATATCCAGCCAAGGAGGAATGGCATTAATGGGTTCGTCTGGGGTGATTGGAACATTCAGTTTCAAGAGATCTGCAAAACTTTTATGAAGCCACGCCCCAAAGAGTCTTTTGTGGAAGGTTAGCGAGATAGTCGGGCTTACTTAGATAGAGCATCAACTCAGTTTGAGCTGTAGTTTGGGGACCCTTGTTCTTCAAAACTTTGACACAAAACATGGTATTAAGTAGAGCTATCCTCTCAGATAGGGAGGGCAGTCCAAGCTCTTTCCTCATGTTTACAATTCTAGTTGATTTTGGGCAACCTAGAATGATGAGTATGGCTTCATTTTGCACTACCTCAAGGCTGTTGAGTTATTTAGGTGAAATAGTCACAAGATGGAGAGCATGATAGTCAACTACAGAACGAATGAAGTGAAGATAGAAAGTACGAGCATAGGTGATGTTACTTCCATAGCCCTTGCCAACAAGGGTTCTGAGGGGTTTAATGCGCTGCATTAGTTTGGCACGAAAGTTGCCGACAAAGTTTGAATCATTCATACAAATTCCAAGATATTATAGGAGCTACATAGTTCCAAGGGCATGCTGTTAATGTTAACGTCAAGAGGCAGAGGGTGAGCAGAACGAGGATTGAGGACCCTCGTCTTGTCAACAGATATTATGAGACCACATTCCACAGTCCTCCAAGCAAATACATCCAGCAAGGCTTGGAGCCTGAGCTTGGTCTCTGTCATAATGCAGATATCATCAGTAGCATATTACAGCCTCGTTTGGCTGAACTGGAATGTCAGCAACAAGCTTGAGCATCAGTATATTAAAGAGCATAAAACTTAACACTCCTCCCTGAGGCGTGCCAAGCTCAAATGATCTCATTCTGGCACTTTTGACTCCCCTAAACAGAACACTGACATACCTGTTGGACAGATAACCCTTTCTCCATGGCAGGAGGTTACCTTGGATGCCAAAATTAGCTAGTTGCTCAAGTATAATGTCTCTATTAGCTACATCAAAGGCTGATTTAAGGTCTATGAAGGCTGTTTGTGTCTTATCTTTTGAGTGAACAAGATATTCTGCAAAGCATGTCTGTGTGCTGCGCCCGGGCATGAACCCATACAGATTAGGGGCCAGTTTGTCTTTGACTTGAAACATGAGACGGTTGAGAACAACTCTTTCAAGGACTTTACACATACAGGATGTGAGTGAAATTGGCCTGAAGTTTGGGAAGTTAGCTTTAGGGATTGGTACTATGTTTCCATGAGTCCATGTCTTAGGCAGAATACCCTGTGTGAGGCTCATTTGATACAGGTCAAGCAGTGGATGGTTAGGGATCTCATTCAACAATCTCAGGGTGTTATAGGTTATACCATCTTCACCAGGGGAGGGTGATTCACCTGTTATTAGTGCTGTTGTTAGTTCGTGGTGCGTTATAGGAAACTGGTCGGTAAGGTCTGGTGAGGAACAGGCTATTTCAATACTGAAACCCCTATTAATGTGTGTGGTTTTAAGATATTGTTGTATGTCAGGAGGCAGGGAAGTGATTTGTGACACACTAGACTATTGGTCTAATAGCATGTCAGCATATTCTGCAGGGCTGTGATGAAGTTGGACTGGGGTGGGTTGTCCATGATCGTGATAATGGCTAACCTGAAAACCTTAAGGATTCATATTACGCTCAAACGTCCACAAAACCTTCCGAGTCCCCCAGTGGAAATGTCCCCCGTTTTCTCTGTTCCTGGGTGACGTCATCGATAGGCCGTCTTTGTCTAAAGAGTACTTTGAATATAATCCGCGGATTTCGTAGCAGACGCTGTATGGTGGGACCTGTTGCCATCCAACCCTTTGTAATCAATTTAATTTTGCTTTTGATAGCTGAGTCAGAGCATTGTTAGTGAGGATAATAGTAGGGAATGAAACCGAGTTCATAGTCTCAGTTTCAACGTCAGAGTGTACAGTAAATTAATTCATCGAAATAGAAGTAGGTGGACTCCCTGGCCTATTTTGAGTGAGGGCGCCGCGGCCATTTCAACGGTTAGTAAGTGCTCGCCCTTCACCCATACAGGTAGGCCATTCCACTCTGTGTTGTAATTCGCCCTTCTTAAAGTGATTTGACCCAATTAATAGTTGATTGTGCAAGTGTTACAGTAACGTAGTTGATATGCTCTGAGTGAAGTCATATTTACGTCTTTAACGTCCCCTGAAATGTGATGTCGTTGTCACTGTTAGTGAGTGCTCGCCCCTTCACCCATACAGGTCCTGAACGCAGCCTAGGCCGTGTCTGTAGCGTGGATGTTGTATCCACTATGGCTGGGGAGATGTCCGAGGTCCAGTAGGATCAGTTACCTTCGTGAGACCCGGCCGTCAGACACTTCAGACTACCTATGGCCCTCATAGCTGGCTCGTCTGGCCCAAACGCTCGGCCTGCGAGGTGACCCCGGATCACCAAGCCACACACCACTACCAGCCCCCATCATTGGTGGATGAGTGTCTAACTCAGTAGGGCTATTTGTGTGGTGGGATTAATCCACTGGGATCTTCAGAGTTCGTCGGAAAGTACCCCATGGTGGCTGGACCCCATGGCTGTTGCTTGAGTATCACTCCTGACGACTGGGTGTTGTAGTGGCAGTTGGCCTGGTCTTTATGGTGCTAAGTGACAATAAGAGTTATGTGTTATTGAGTATGTCCACCCAGTAGAGTTGGAAGTGTTATTGAGTATGTCCACCCAGTAATGGTGTGAGTATGTTGAGCCAGAGGGCCTAGTACTAGATTTCGTCTGTTGGTACATATAAATTCTTTCTCCTAATTTCATATTAATGTTTAAATAAATTTTGTATTTGTATATTGTGTCTATTATTTACCTACAGTATTTACCGTTATTTCTTCCCTATTACTTGATACTATCATTACACTTACCCACGAGCCTCCTCTCGTCACGCTACCAATGGTAATAAGTATGAGAGTAAAAGGAATTGTTACTGACACACAGGCCCTTATAAAATGGTGGCAGCTCAGGCCCTCATAGGGGGTGACTTGGTAATGGCTCTAATTTTGTCCCACACTTCTGCTAGAGTGGTTGTTCTATTAATCCCCTGTAAGAATTGTTCCCAATAGGTGTTTCTCACCTGACCTTTGAGTTCAAGAAATTCTCTGTTAGCTTTGAGGAATACCAAGAGGTTATCACTAGTCTTATTTTGCTTATAAGTGTTGGCAAGCTGTTCTACATTCTCTCCTTCTTTGGTGGGGGTGGGGTCATGTGTCCACAGAGGTGGTTTTGTGTTGCCCCCCTTCCTCCTTGACTTAACCCAGGTGGTGTAATATGTGGTAATGGCATTTACAAGATCACAGCAAAATTCATCCACTGACCCAGGTGTATATCCAGCATACCATCTATGGATGTAGGCCTTGAAGTGCAGTTTAAGATTATCTGGGATGTTAATTCTGAGCTTAGGATGGGGTTCACGCTTGACATCAGCAACAGTTTATTTAGTAAGTATTGCATAATGATCACTGACTGGGTGGTCTGAGATGACCTTAGCCTTGACATTACTGTCTACTAGGTTATACCCAATCACATAATCAAGTCTGCCTCCCATCAGATGTGTCACTTTGTCTGTGTCGTATACAGTGATATTGTGATTATTGATGTAATTCAAGAACACCCTCCCATTAGAGTTACACTGGACATCACCGAGGACAGTGTGACGAGAGTTAAAGTCACCCATACACAGCATAGCATTGTTACCTGATGGCTTTGGTAACACGTCCGCTCGCAGTTCATTACACCGAACATAGATGTTATACAGAGAAAATTGACTGTTTGCTGTCTTTACTGTAAATTGTTGATAGTGAATACTTTCATCTTTGTGAGTTTTAATCCATTTACAGACCAGATCATTCTTTACACAAGTGAGCAGGCCACTTCCTGCTCCACTATTATATGCTGTAAACCCAGCTATCCTGGGTGCAACTTTCTTCTGGTTGCTGGACGTGTAAGGTTCTTGTGAACCAATTACATCATTTTTTTTTTTTTTTAGGCACTCCCTACAGCCTTGTGCAAGGTGAAGCGCAGAAGCGTTTACAGTGCCCAACAGGGAAGCATGCTAAGTTCATGCTTGCCTTTATGTCTCATGAGTTAAGGGCGTAGAAGCCTGAAGAGTCAAGGGCATAGAAGCCTGGAGAGTCAATGGTTTATGTCATCAAGTTATTGGAAGCTCCAACAACTTGTCCCTGAATACGAATTCGCAACTTTCGATTTACACCAGGTACCTACTTTACTGCTAGGTGAACAGGGACTAATGGGGGCTAGGAAGTATGTCCAAACAACTTCCACCGGCCCGGGAATCGAACCCGCGACATCTCGCTTGCGAAGGCAAGAGCGGTACCACTCTACCACCAGTACCCTAAAATATATCAATGTTAAAACCTTTAAACAAACCATTGTAGGTCATTATTTCTGCGGTTGAAACGGCTGCGGCATAAAGATGTGTGTTAATATGGAGTAAATTGGCGATCATAGATCGTTCAGGTGGAGACATTCAACAGAGAATTTGCGACAGGACTGTAGGGGTATCGAGATATTGTGTTGTCTAGCACTCAGGATGGAAGGAAACTCTAATGTGGTTTTCTTATATAATATAAGTTATATGATAGATAGTCTGGTGCTGGAGGTGCCGTGTGGTGAGGAGCTGCTCTGTAGAAGACGTTCGGTGAGTAGCGTGTTGAAGGAGGTAGATGTGCAGGAGCTTCGTTAGAGAAAATGTTGCCTGTTGCTGGCCTCCTGGTTGAATGAATGTTAACAGCGTGGAACTTGCTGGAGGAGGTGTTGCTTGTTCAGGAAGATGGGCAGAATGAATCTCAATGGAGAGACAGAGCTTATATACCCAGCAGCAGCCACCAGTCCTCTATGAATCATGTTGGGAAAACCCAGAAAGTTGCCGGTGACTAGTTTCGTTCCTAAGCAACCGTACCATCTGGCGTCAGCTCTCGCTTGGTTGCTAGGATACGGCGGCGCATCGGAATGCGGATACGCAGTTGTAGGGGAGACGTCCACTACAATACTCCCCCTCCCTTCCCGGCGCGGCGGGAGGCTGGATGTTGTCCGGGTTGTGTCCCACACATAACACATACCGGGCAGGTGTATGTACGACTCGACCGCTACGTGTAACAACTCCGTCTAGTGACACAAAACCTGTGGGAGAATTAGGAGGAGAAAGAGGGTTTGGGATTAGAGGAGGTTGTACAAGCAATGGTTGTTGTGCTCCTGCTGCTGCAGGGGCTGCGTCAGGAGGAGGGTCCATGGCAGGAGCAGGTTCTATGATAGAAGGGAGGTCTATTACAGGTTCAGGTTCTATGACAGGAGGAGGGTCTATGACAGGAGCAGGTTCTATGATAGAAGGGAGGTCTATTACAGGTTCAGGTTCTATGACAGGAGCAGGTTGTACATGAGAGTGAAAAGAGGGTGCCCAGAAATGTCGTGGGCGTGGTGTTGCTGCCGGTGGTAACTGCGGGTAGACTGGTGCAGGCGTAGTTTGTTGATGGTGCTGTTGGGCTGGGGGCCCGACGGGTAAGGCGGCCGGTTTGACTCGGTCTATGCTGACGGTGTCATGTCTGCCATTCCGGATAATTATCAGGAACTTTGCTGAACGGGTAACCACCTGGAAGGGTCCATCGTAGGGGCGTTGTAATGGGTTGCGGTGAGCATCATGCCTGACGAAAACATACTCGGCTGTGAGTAGTGCAGGAGGGATGTGTTCAGGGCGCCGAGTAGGCTGGCGTGGAGCAGTAGCTCTGAATGCAGAAACTGCTTGTCGTAGCTTTTGGAGTAAGTCGTGACGAACGGCTGGAGTGGTTTGGTTGGGCTCAGGAGTGAGCGAGAAATCCCCGGGTAGCCGAAGGGGCTCGCCTAGTGTCAGATCTGCTGGGCTACAGTCCATATCCTCCTTGTGTGACGCACGGATGCCGAGGAGCACTAAGGGAAGCGCATCAGTCCAGCTGTAAGGGTCGTGCTGTGCCTTGAGTGCGTCCTTCAGCTGCCGGTGAAAACGCTCTACCATGCCGTTGGCTTGAGGGTGGTATGCTGTAGTACGTTGTCTAGACGTGCCGAGGAACTGTAGGAGGTGCTGCCAGAGTTGTGACTCAAACTGTACTCCTCGGTCAGTGATTACGGTTGCGGGGGGGGCCAAAACGGGAAACCCAACCGGACATGAAGGCGCGGACAGTAGTCTCTGCTGTAGCGTTGGGCATGGGAATTGCTTCTGTCCACCTGGTGAAACGGTCGATGCAGGTGAAGATGTAGGTGCTACCGTAGGATGATGGTAGAGGTCCCACGATGTCGAGGTGTACTACTTGAAAACGTCCTTTGGGAATAGGGAAGGCTTGTATTTTGGAGGACTGGCAGGCCAGGCACTGGGCAGCCCATTTCTTAGTATCAGACTTGATGCCGGGCCAGACGACACGTTGCGTGAGGAGGCGCTGGGAGGCCCGCACACCCGGGTGGCTGAGACCATGGATGCGGTAGAAAACAGCGCGGCGGTGGACGTGAGGCACGAATGGTCTAGGCTGTCCACAGGATACGTCGCACCACAATTTTATCTTTGTGCCAGGAACAGGGAGTTCTTGGAGTATGAGGCCTGAGGGGGATGTCTTGTATGCTGCCAGGTCTTCGTCTTTCTCTTGAGCCGCGGCTAGCTGCCCATAATCAATGGGTGGAGATGAGGGAAGAATGGTGGATATACAACGAGAGAGGGCGTCGGCGATCTCGTTGTGGCTGCCTTTAATGTGTTGGACGTCGCTGGAGAACTCCGAGATGTAAGCCAAGTGGCGCAGGACACGAGGTGTATGTGACTGGGAAGCTGAAGCGAAGGCGTGGACGAGGGGCTTGTGATCAGTGAAGATGGTGAACTGACGGGCCTCGAGGAAGTGCTGGAAATGTTTGACAGCCAGGTATATGGCCAGGAGTTCTCGATCAAAGGCGCTGTACTTGAGTTGTGGTGGGTGAAGCCGTTGTGAGAAGAAAGCAACGGGCATAAAAATTCCGTTGATCTCCTGCTGTAAGACAGCGCCCACTGCAGTAGAAGAAACGTCTGTTGTGAGAGTGGTCCGGGCGTTAGGTGCGGGGTGGGCCAGCAGGCGTCGAAGATGCGACGAGGATGTCGTCAATGTAGACGGTGACAAAATCGAGGTCGCGAAGCATATGGTCCATGAACCTCTGGAAAGTCTGTGCTGCATTGCGTAAGCCAAAACTCATGAAAGTGTACTCCAAGAGTCCGAACGGAGTGGTCATGGCTGTCTTCTGGGTATCTGCCGGTGCTACTGGGATCTGGTGGAAGGCACGCTCCAAGTCGATCTTCGAGAAGATAGTCTTGCCATGTGTCATGGGTTGCGTTGGGCCTCCCGCACAACCCATCCCAAATGTTTGTTTACGGTAGAGATAAGGTAACCGGCCAGCCATGACTGGGACATGTAGGGGGGGCAGGCCAGTGAGACAGTGGTGTACTGTTCATCACTTCACGCCTCAAAAAAAACCAATTTAGCCAGTGGGCTTTAGACCTTGGGTTAGAGAAGACCTCCTGCTCCGCGGACTTAAGATCAGGGGCCATACAGTCCTACCAGTGCTACGGGTCTGTGTGTGCAAATCCCCGAGATTTTTTTTGTTAAGTCCAGCGACAAGTTAACACATCCTGTAAAGGAAGTGATCAATGGTGAGGGCCTGTTTGCTACAAGAGCACTCCAGGCTGGCCTAATAGATCTAAACGATTAATTCACCAGGTTGACAAACTCTCCCTTATAACTTACGGTACTGTGGCGTGAATGTGAGTGACTGACCTATCCATGCAAATTATAAGTCCAGTGTATGGAATTGTGCCAAATAAACGTAAGTGCAATCATCAGCCCGTATCTGTGATCCTTCTATTATCATTATTACCAAGGGTAATGACTCATTGGTTATGACAAAGTATAACTAATAACTTAGATGGATGTTGGAAGTTAGTGGAATTCACTAAATCATCATTTATCAAGTACATAACGCATTGAGTGCCGGAAGCAGAGCAAAATTCTACGTAGTGATACACCATAATCTCTTGGATGAGTAACCAGTGTGAAGGTATCCGAGTTCTACGGTAAGAAAGCCACTTTCCTGCATTTAAAACGTAACAATTGGCGCCCGAACAGGGACCCAGACCGTGGATGATTGCACAATTGTATCGCCCACACCTACACCATGTCAGCTCGTGCAGCGGCTTTTGAGGAAGCACGTGCCCTCGGGCTGGAGGGGGCTGAGGCGGTTGCATACATGGAGAAGGCTGAGGAGAGAGAAGATAAGGCTGTGGAGAGAGAAGACAAGCGACGCGAGCACGAAGAACTCTTAGCCCAGCTAGACTTTCAGAAGGAAGAAAAGAAGCTGGAACGTGAAGAGAGACAAAGGGAACGGGCGTTCCAACTGGCCTTAGCGGAAAGGAACCAAAATTCTCCCACTCAAAACGTCACTTATAGGAAATTTCCCCAGATGCCCACCTTTAAGGAGGGCGAATCCATGGAAATGTACATTTCCCGGTTTGAGCATCTCGCAGAAGCCTACGAGCTTGATGACAGCATTAAGGAATTTGAGTTCCTGAGCCTATTTGATGGGAAAGCTTTAGGGATTTTTCGACGACTAGAGCGTCCTGAAAATAAATTCCCTGACATGAAGTCTGCACTGCTGCGGGCATATGGGCTGACTACTGAGCAGGCCAGACATCAGTTCAACAGGGCAATGTTGGAAGAAAATGAAACGGCTGCACAGTTCAGGGATCGTTTAAGGGACTATGTGGCTCAGTGGATGAGTAAGGATGAAACCCCCATGTCCGTGGAAGGGATTATAGACTTAATGGTGCGCACGCAGTTTGAAAGGTCTTGTCCCCCTGAACTTGTGGCTCAAATCAGGGCTAATGGAGTTAAGACGTCGAAGGAAATGGCAAGCAAATCAGACGCTCATTTCAGCGCTTTCGGGTACCACACTCGGAGGCGGTGGTCGAACAGGGGGTCGGCAGGTAACCAACAAAGTCAACAACCTCTACAGAAACAGCCACCGAACCCACCCAGGCAACAAGGAAATAACCAGCAACCACAACCGCAAAGACAGCAACAGAAACAGCAGCAGAAGCAGTACCAAGGCCCCCCGAAGTATCAGGACAGTTGGAGGGACAGTTGGCGCCCGGGCAACAATCCACGATGGAACCGGCGGCAGGAAGCCGCCGTGGCTCAATTCGTAGGCCAAGGTGCCAGCAATGATAATCCACAAAGAGACCAGCAGCAGGAAGCCTCCGGTGTTCAAACTGTGGGCGGCGAGTGGCCTGACCTTCCAGCAGGGCCGATCGTCATGCAACCTGAAGCAGGGGCTCATACCGAATCAAGTCTACCCCAACACCCCTACTGACTAACTGCCGCCTCCAACCCCTCCTCGAGGGGTCACCCCACCTTTCTTGCAAAACCTGGATACGTTGGAGGAGTTCCAGCGACTGTCATGCGAGATAGTGGGGCATCCGGCTGTATTGTCAGGAAGGAATTGGTGGGGCAACATCAATACACCCGAGCACAAGTAAGTGTTAAATTAGCCAATAGTTACATTCAAACGGTTCCAGTGGCCAAGATTGAGGTGGACCCCCCCTTCTTCTCAGGTTGGGTCACTGCAGCAGTCATGAGGGAACCTATATACGATCTCATCATTGGGAATATCAAGGGAGCAAGAAACAGTTGTGCAGTGGATGCTGCAACCCAAACTGATGCTGCCGCCTTGACCCAAGTTAATGCTGCTGCAGTCACTCGGGGTATGGCCCAAACAAAACCTCGAGTCACCCCATTGGCTATTGCCACATCGTCTGATCTCATCAATAGTCAGGATGTCGTCCAAGAGCAAGAGGATGACAGCACGCTCACTTCGGTACACAAGAGTTTGATAGTTGGGACCATCAAGGAGACATCTGGGAATCGAACGAGGTTCGTAAAGAAGAGGAACCGTCTCTACCG
This sequence comes from Homarus americanus, assembly GCF_018991925.1. Classification (NCBI taxonomy): domain Eukaryota; kingdom Metazoa; phylum Arthropoda; class Malacostraca; order Decapoda; family Nephropidae; genus Homarus; species Homarus americanus. The sequence continues at coordinate 17,243 of NW_024728135.1, forward strand.
AGAGACCGTGACGTCTCTGGGTGAAACACGGCTACAGTTCGTGGTTCCTTCCAAGTACCGCCTGGCTGTGTTCAAGCTAGGTCATTGCACTGCTCTTGGCGGTCATATGGGTAAAAAGAAGACCTTTGACCGCATCAGTGCAGCGTTCTTCTGGCCAAGGATGGGCCAGGAGATCACCAGGCTAGTCCGCTCCTGTGATGTGTGCCAGAAAACCAGTGATCGAGGGCGAGTTCCGCCTGCACCACTACGGCCCCTCCCACTGATCTCTGAACCCTTTGAGAGGGTGGCGGTGGACATTGTAGGGCCGATAAACCCCAGGGCGAGCGATGGGGCAAAGTATATTCTCACCTTGGTGGACTTTAGCACGAGGTGGCCCGAGGCTGTGCCCTTGAGGAACATTGAGGCCACGACTGTTGCAGAAGCCATGTTGGAAATCTTCTGTCGGGTTGGTATTCCCAAACAAGTCCTCAGTGACAGGGGAACCCAGTTTACTTCTGCCATGATGGAGGAGTTGATGCGGTTGTTATCGGTAAAGGGGCTAAAGACAACACCCTATCACCCGATGTGCAACGGACTCTGTGAGAGGTTTAATGGGACGCTGAAGAAAATGCTCAGGAGGATGGCAGCCGAACAACCTAAGGAGTGGCCGCGCTACATTGCCCCACTTCTGTTCGCGTACCGGGAGGCGCCACAGAGCTCGCTCAAGGTGTCTCCTTTCGAGCTTATGTACGGCAGGTCCGTCCGGGAACCACTACAGGTTCTTCGGGAACTGTGGGATGATGAGGAATCAGATCCGGAAGTCAAGACCACTTATACATATGTCATTGACTTAGCTGATCGTCTCCAAGAAACCTGCCAACTGGCAAAGCAAGAGCTGATAAAGGCTCAAGAGGTCCAGAAGACTTACTATGACAAGAAGGCCAAGCTTCGTTGTTTCAAGCCAGGTGATCAGTGCCTGGTTCTGTTGCCTACGATGCGCAATAAGTTACTGGCTCAGTGGAAAGGTCCATTCGACATTGCAGAGCGTGTTTCGGATCTGACTTACATCGTCCAGGTGGGATCTCGACGAAAGAAGTTCCACATCAACATGCTGAAGAAGTACTTCCAGTCACCGATCGGGGGTAGTCTCCACTGAGGAAGACAGGGACGAGCCTTCCCAGTGTGATTCAGGGGTAACTTGTGCTGCCACAGTGATCTCTGACAGTGATGAGGAGGATGGGCCTGTCACTGCACGCTCCCGCCAGAGTGAGACTTTCACGGACGTTGAGGTGAACGGAAATCTATCAGCAGAGGAACGAGATGCCATTGGCTCTCTGTTGCATCGCTACAAGGACATCTTCTCTCATAAGCCAGGAGTTGCCCGGGTCGACTGTCACACTATTGAACTGACCAGCCCTACACCTGTTCGGGTAAAGCCCTATCCTATACCTATGCGACTACTGGACACTGTCAAACAAGAAATTGAGGAAATGGAAGCAGTAGGAATCATCGAGAAATCATCGTCTCCATACTGTAGTCCTATGGTAGTCGTCCGAAAAAAGGATGGGGGTGTCAGGATCTGTGGGGATTATAGGAGAGCAAATGCCATTACCCAGGTGGATGCTGAACCTATGTGTGATCAGAAAACTATTTTTTCAAGAATAGCTGGTTCCAAGTTATTTACCAAACTTGATCTGACCAAGGGGTTCTTCCAAATCCCATTGGACCCGAAGAGTCGGCAGATCACAGCCTTTGGTACACCAGGGGGCCTCTACCAGTACAGAGACCTTCCCTTTGGTCTCACAAACTCCTCTGCCATCTTCAACCGTGTCATGAGGCAAGTCCTAAACGGCATCAAGGGAGTTGAGGCATTTGTGGACGATGTGTTAATCCATTCAGCAACATTTGAGGAACACCTGGAACTCTTAGAGGAGGTGTTCCGGAGGTTCCAACAAAAAAACATGACCGTGAAACCAAGCAAGTGCGAGATCGGTCAGGCTGCAGTACAGTTCCTCGGGCACACTGTCGGCGGAGGACGCTGCACCTGTCAGAATGAGAAGATCAAAAAGGTCCAAGATGCACCACGGCCCACTACAAAAAAACAAGTGAGGTCATTTCTGGGCCTCGTAGGGTACTACCGGAATTTCATCCCAAACTTTGCCGTGGTGGCTCTCCCTTTATCCGACCTGCTCAAGAAACATGCCTCCAACAAGGTGCAATGGGGACCTGAACAAGAGGATTCTTTCAGTGCCCTCAAGAACCTGCTATGCAAGAAACCCATCCTTCAACTGGTGAGGAAGGAAGAGCCTTTCATCCTCCGGACCGATGCTTCACAGGATGGGGTTGGTGTAGGTTGTGTATATAAGCTACTGTGCCAAGTAGCAACCCTGTACATAAGCTACTGTGCCGAGTAGCATTTATATATATTATCACGTGGCAACACTGCACGTGTTATGTGGCAACATTGCCCCGAGGCTGCCATATGGCAAGGCGCCTCAGTCTGACTGTGTGAGCCGTGCTTGGCACACGCTGGTCACCACTTGTATTTCTCTCATCCACAATAAACGGATTCAGTGTTACTCAGTGTTTCCCTAGCCATCACTGCATTCTTCAGGGCACACTAGTAACCTTCATGGCGCAGTGTCTAGGATCTGTGGACTTACTAAGTGTGTGAACAATGCCGACAGTTACGTCTGCCGGTGATGCGCGTCGACTCAGTGTGTTGTGTTGTGTTGCGCTGTGTTTCGCCGCGATGTGCAGTGTTGCGCCGTCACAGTGCGTTTTAGTGACGGTGTCAGTGTTAGTGTCAGTGTATTAGTGTGTGTCTAGAGCTGAGAGTTGAGCATTGGCCTGATTTTGTGGTACCCACGGAGCACGCAGGCGCACACCCTTCTCGTGCGACATCCGGGGGACCCTGACGGTCTTGCCAGACCATGCAGCTGTCCACGCTCCCTCCGCTCTCTCAGACACACACACGCACGCACGCACTCACTCACTCACGGACAGAACAGCGGACCATATGCGTGATTTTCGCGCTGTTTATGTCATATATATGTGGTTCGAGCTGTTGAGGCGCCACTTTATATATTAAACAGTGCAGTCCACGCACACACAAAGATGGGAGGTAAGAAGGGACAACGTCAAGATGGGAGACACGACACCTTCCCCTCCACCGGGCGCAGACTCTCATCCTCCACCGGGCGCAGACTCTCATCCTCCACCTCCAGTGACGGACATCGCCACAATTCTGAAGTGGATGGACGACCGGGACGAGCGACGTAGAGAAATGGAACTTCAGAGGGAGGAGACACGAGGAGAGGAGGAAAAGTTGCGTTTTGAGGCACTATTGGCGACCCTGGCGCTAACCCACCCTCCCTCACTCGCAGGTAGCGCGCTTCAAGGCACCAGTACACTCCCTCCTCCACCACACCAGCGTCCTCCAGCTCCCAAGGCATCTGTTCAACCCCCACCCGCCCTCTCACCAGACGTCACGTTTCAGCTTTTTCGTGAGTGGAGGCGGCGTTGGACAGATTACTCCACGATGGTGGACCTTGACAGCATGCCTCCAAACAAACAGCTCATCCAACTGCGGATGTGTTTGTCGTTGGAGACCCAGAGAGTTTTGGAGCACACGTTGCACGTGCCTCCCGACTCTACCTCTTCAGTGACGGATGTGCTCGACCTTTTACAGGAGCACGTTAAGGGTCGGAACAACGAGGCTTTGCGTCGCCGTGCCTTTACCAGCTGCAAGCAGGCGGAGAACGAATCCTTTGACGACTTTTTTGTACGTTTGAAGAGTTTGTCTGAGGAGATCGACGTCTGCAAGGCGCACAGCCGGGAATGTGAGGAAGCCTGGATCAAGCACGGGATCTTGACAGGTGTCAGGCACGAAGAGTTGATGCAGCGACTCATCCCCCTGGACGCTTCCTCCCCACTCCAGGTGGTAGTGACTGAATGTCGGTCATACGAGGCCACCAAGTCCGCCACCTCTGCCTTACGGGCCCCACCTGCTGTGAGAGCTATCTCACAATACAAGAAGGATAAGAAGGCGGCCAACAACGCGAAGGCTGCCACACGTTCTTCCACGCCTCCGCTTAGTGCTTCCTGTGGCAGCTGTGGAAAGCAGCACAGCCCCAAGACTTGCCCGGCCGTCGACGCACTGTGTCGTGGATGTGACCGTAAGGGCCACTGGTCTAACACAGACAGGTGCCCTGCACGAGGCCACAAGTGTCAGGCCTGCGGTCGCTATGGACACTACGACAAGTGCTGCCGCCAACCCAAGCCCAAAAGCCCGAGACGAGGAGGAAAGCAGCTCACTTCCCTCGGGGTGGTTCGCACACAGCCCCCTCCAGATGGCCCACGCAGCCCCAAGCAGCAGCGAAGTCACATCAGGAGGGTGGAATCGACCACACGCCCCAGGGCTACCCCTTCCCCTACTATCCGCGTCGCCGTCACACACGGTGATGTGTCGGGTCACATTGAGGTGATACCGGACACCGGCGCCGATACTACGGTGATTGGGTTGAAGCACCTCCAGAAACTGGGCCTCAC
>NW_024728136.1:0-20145 GCF_018991925.1 Homarus americanus
GCCATTTAAAGTTAGTTTAGCGCCATTTAAAGTTAGTTTAACGCCATTTAAAGTCATTTAACGTGATTTAAAGTTAGTTTAATGCCATTTGAAGAACGTTTACTGCGATTTGAAGCACGTTTAACACAATTTATAGCTAGTTTAACGCCTTTTCAAGTTAGTTTAATACAATTTAAAGTTAGTTTAACACCTTCTGCAGTTAGTTTAACACCATTTGAGGTTAGTTTAATGCCATTTAAAGTTAGTTTAACGCCATTTAAAGTTAGTTTAATGCCTTTTGAAGTTAGTTTAATGCCATTTGAAGTTAGTTTAACGCCATTTGAAGTTAGTGTAACACCAGTTGAAGTTAGTTTAACGCCATTTGAAGTTAGTTTAGGCCCATTTAAAGTTAGTATAACGCCATTTGAAGTTAGTTTAACGCCATTTGAAGTTAGTTTAACTCCATTTAAAGTTATTTTTACTCCATTTAAAGTGCATTTAACGCCATTCAAAGTTTGTTTCACGCCATTTAATGTTTTTCTAACGCCATTTAAAGTTCGTTTAACGCCAATTAAAGTTAGTTTAACGCCATTTGAAGTTAGTTAATGCTATTTGAAGAACGTTTACTGCCATTTGAAGCACGTTTAATGCCATTTATAGTTACCTTAACGCCTTTTCAAGTTAGTTTAATGCAATTTAAAGTTAGTTTAACGCCTTTTGAAGTTAGTTTAATACCATTTGAAGTTAGTTTAATGCCATTTATGTTAGTTTAACGCCATTTTAAGTTAGTTATATGTCATTTCAAGTTAGTTTAACGCCATTTGAAGTTAGTTTAACGTCATTTGCAGTTAGTTTAACGCCATTTAAAGTTAGTTTAACGCCATTTGAAGTTAGTTAATGCTATTTGAAGAACGTTTACTGCCATTTGAAGAACGTTTAATGCCATTTATAGTTAGCTTAACGCCTTTTCAATTTAGTTTAATGCAATGTAAAGTTAGTTTAACGCCTTTTGAAGTTAGTTTAACACCATTTGAAGTTAGTTTAATGCCATTTAAGTTAGTTTAACGCCATTTTAAGTTAGTTATACGTCATTTCAAGTTAGTTTAACGCCATTTGAAGTTAGTTTAACGACATGTGAAGTTAGTTTAAAGCCATTTGAAGTTAGTTTAATGCCATTTAAATTCAATTTAACGCCATTTAAAGTTAATTTAACGTCATTTAAAGTTAGTTTAACGCCATTTGAAGTTAGTTTAACGCAATTTGAAGAACGTTTACTGCCATTTGATGCACATTAAACTCCATTTAAAGTTAGTTTAATGCCATTTAAAGTTAGTTTAACACCTTCTGAAGTTAGTTTTACACCATTTGAAGTTAGTTTAATGCCATTTAAAGTTAATTTAACGCCATTTAAAGTTAGGTTTATGTCATTTCAAGTTAGGTTAATGCCATTTGAAGTTAGTTTAACGCCATTTGAAGTTAGTTTAATGCCATTTGAAGTTAGTTTAACGCCATTTGAAGTTAGTTTAACGTCATTTGAAGTTAGTTTAACGCCATTTGAAGTTAGTTTAATCCCATTTGAAGTTAGTTTAACATCATTTGAAGTTAGTTTAACGGCATTTGAAGTTCGTTCAATGCCATTTAAAGTTAGTTTAACGCCATATATAATTAGTTGAATGCTATTTAAAGTAAGTTGAACGCTATCTAGAGTTAGTTTAACGCCATTTGAAGAACGTTTACTGCCATATGAAGCACGTTTAACGCCATATAAAGTTAGTTTCACTTCATTTAAAATCTGTTTAATGCCAAAGGAAGTGAGTTTAACGTCATTTGAAGTTAGTTTAACACCATTTGAAGTTAGTTTAATGCCATTTAAAGTTAGTTTAATGCCATTTAAAGTTAGTTTTTTGTTATTTCAAGTTAGTTTAACGCCATTTAAGTTAGTTTAACTCCATTTAAAGTTTGTTGAATGCCATTTAAAGTTAGTTGAACGCCATTTAAAGTTAGGTGAACACCATTGGAAGTTAGTTTAATGCCTTTAAAGTTTATTTAATGCCATTTAAAGTTAGTTGAACGCTATTTAATGTTAGTTGAACGCAATTTAAAGTTAGTTTACGCCATTTGAAGTTAGTTTAATGGCATTTGAAGTTAGTTTAACGCCATTTGAAGTTAGTTTAACGTCATTTGCAGTTAGTTTAACGCCATTTAAAGTTAGCTTAACACCATTTGAAGTTAATTTAATGCCATATGAAGTTAGTTTAACGAAATTTGAAACGCATTTAACGCTATTTAACGTTTGTTTCACGCTATTTGAAGTTTGTTTACTGCCATTTGAAGCACGGTTAATGCCATTTACACTTCGTTTAACGCCATTTCAAGTTAGTTTAATGCCATTTAAAGTTAGTTTGACACCTTTTGAAGTTCGTTTAACACCATTTGAATTTAGTTTCATGCCATTTAAAGTTAGTTTAACGCCATTTGAAGTTAGTTTAACGTCATTTGCAGTTAGTGTAACGCCATTTATAGAAAGTTTAACGACATGTGAAGTTAGTTTAAAGCCATTTGAAGTTAGTTAATGCCATTTAAATTCAGTTTAACGCCATTTAAAGTTAATTTAACGTCATTTAAAGTTAGTTTAACGCCATTTGAAGTTAGTTTAACGCCATCTTAAGTTAGTTATACGTCATTTCAAGTTAGTTTAACGCCATTTGAAGTTAGTTTAACGTCATTTGCAGTTAGTTTAACGTCATTTAAAGTTAGTTTAACGACATGTGAAGTTAGTTTAAAGCCATTTGAAGTTAGTTTAATGCCATTTAAATTCAGTTTAACGCCATATATAGTTAGTTTCACTTCATTTAAAATCTGTTTAATGCCAAATGAAGTTAGTTTAACGCCATTTGAAATTACATTAACACCATTTCAAGTTAGTTTAATGCCATATAAAGTTAGTTTAATGCCATTTAAAGTTAGTATTTTGTTATTTCAAGTTAGTTTAACACCATTTAAGTTAGTTTAACTCCATTTAAAGTTTGTTCAATGCCATTTAAAGTAAGTTGAACGCCATTTAAAGTTAGGTGAACACCATTGGAAGTTAGTTTAATGCCTTTAAAGTTTATTTAATGCCATTTAAAGTTAGTTGAACGCTATTTAATGTTAGTTGAACGCAATTGAAAGTTACTTTAACGCCATTTGAAGTTAGTTTAATGCCATATGAAGTTAGTTTAACGAAATTTGAAACGCATTTAACGCTATTTAACGTTTGTTTCACTCTACTTGAAGTTTGTTTACTGCCATTTGAAGCACGTTTAACGCCATTTACAGTTAGTTTAACGCCATTTCAAGTTAGTTTAATGCCATTCAAAGTTAGTTTAACGCCATTTAAAGTTAGTTATACGTCTTTTCAAGTTAGTTTAACGCCATTTGAAGTTAGTTTAACGTCATTTGCAGTTAGTTTAAAGCCATCAAAAGTTACTTTAACGCCATTTAAGGTTAGTTTAATGCCATTTAAAGTTAATTTAACACCTTTTGAAGTTAGTTTAACACCATTTGAAGTTAGTTTAATGCCATTTAAAGTTAGTTTAACGCCATTTAAAGTTAGTTATACGTCATTTCAAGTTAGTTTAACGCCATTTGAAGTTAGTTTAATGCCATTTAAATTTAGTTTAACGAATTTAAATTTAATTTAACGTCTTTTAAAGTTAGTTTAGCGCCATTTGAAGTTAGTTTAACGCAATTTGAAGAGCGTTTACTGCCATTTGAAGCACGTTAAATGCCATTTAAAGTTAGTTTAATGCCATTTAAAGTTAGTTTAACACCTTTTGAAGTTAGTTTTACACCATTTGAAGTTAGTTTAATGCCATTTAAACTTAGTTTAACGCCTTTTGAAGTTAGTTTAATGACATTTGAAGTTAGTTTAATGCCATTTAAAGTTAGTTTAATGCCTTTTGAAATTAGTTTAACACCATTTGAAGTTAGTTTAATGCCATTTAAGTTAGTTACCGCCATTTTAAGTTAGTTATACGTCATTTCAAGTTAGTTTAACGCCATTTGAAGTTAGTTTAACGCAATTTGAAGTTAGTTTAATGCCATTTAAAGTTAGTTTAGCGCCATTTAAAGTTAGTTATACGTCATTTAAAGTTAGTTTAACGCCATTTGAAGTTAGTTTAATGCCATTTAAATTTAGTTTAACGAATTTAAAGTTAATTTAACGTCATTTAAAGTTAGTTTAAAACCTTTTGAAGTTAGTTTAACACCATTTGAAGTTAGTTTAATGCCATTTGTTAGTTTAACGCCATTTAAAGTTAGTTATACGTCATTTCCAAGTTGAACGCCATTTGTAGTTAGTTTAATGCCATTTAATTTTAGCTTAACGAATTTGTGTTAATTTAACGCCACGAAGTTAGCTTTATGCCATTTCAGTTAGCTTTCTAATGCAATATGAAGAACGTTTACTGCCATTTGAAGCTCGTTAAATGGCATTTTTAAATTAGTTTAATGCCATTTAAAGTTAGTTTAACACCTTTTTGAAGTTAGTTTTTACACCATTTCGTTAGTTTAACGCCATTTCAAGTGTGTTTAATGCCATTTAAAGTTAGTTTAACCTTTTGAAGTTAGTTTAACACCATTTGAAGTTAATTTAATGGCATTTGAAATTAGTTTAGCGCCATTTGAAGTTAGTTTAATGCCATTTGAAGTTAGTTTAATGCCATTTGAAGTTAGTTTAACGTCATTTGAAGTTAGTTTAACGTCTTTTGAAGTTAGTTTAACACCAGTTGAAGTTAGTTTAACGCCATTTGAAGTTTGTTTAATGCCATTTGAAGTTAGTTTAACGCCATTTAAAGTTCGTTCAATGCCATTTAAAGTTAGTTTAACGCCATTTATAGTTAGTTGAATGCTATTTAAAGTAAGTTGAACGCTTTTTAAAGTTAGTTTAACGCCATTTGAAGAACGTTTACAGCCATTTGAAGCACGTTTAACGCCATTTAAAGTTAGTTTCACTTCATTTAAAGTCTGTTTAATGCCATATGAAGTAAGTTTAACGCCATTTCAAGTTAGTTTAATGCATTTTGAAGTTAGTTTAACGCCGTTTGAAGTTAGTCTAATGCCATTTAAAGTTAGTTTAACACCTTTTTAAGTTAGTTTAACACCATTTGAAGTTAGTTTAATGCCATTTAAAGTTAGTTTAATGTCATTTATAGTTAGTTATATGTCATTTCAAGTTAGTTTAATGGCATTTAAAGTTAGTTTAGCGCCATTTGAAGCTAGTTTAGCGTCATTTGAAATTAGTTTAACGCCTTTGAAGTTAGTTTAACACCAGTTGTAATTAGTTTAACGCCATTTGAAGTTAATTTAACGCCATTTGAAGTTAGTTTAACGCCATTTAAAGTTCGTTCAAAGCCATTTAAAGTAAGTTGAACGCCATTTAAAGTTAGGTGAACACCATTTGAAGTTAGTTTAATGCCGTTTAAAGTTTATTTAATGCCATTTAAAGTTAGTTGAACGCTATTTAATGTTAGTTGAACGGTACTTAAAGTTAGTTTAACGCCATTTGAAGTTAGTTTAATGCCATTTGAAGTTAGTTTAACGAAATTTCCAGTTATTTAATGCCATTTAAAGTTAGTTTAGCGCCATTTGTAAAGTTAGTTATACGTCATTTAAAGTTAGTCAATATTTAGTTAGTTTAATGCCATTAAATTCTAGTTTAACGAATTTAAAAGACTTAACGCTACGAAGTTAGTTTAATAATTTTTGAAGTTAGTTTAACACCATTTGAAGTTAGTTTAATGCCATTTAAAGTTAGTTTAACGCCATTTAAGTTAGTTGAACGCCATTTGAAGTTAGTTTAATGCCATTTAATTTTAGTTTAACGAATTTAAAGTTAATTTAACGTCATTTAAAGTTAGTTTAGCGCCATTTGAAGTTAGTTTAATGCAATATGAAGAACGTTTACTGCCATTTGAAGCTCGTTAAATGGCATTTTAAATTAGTTTAATGCCATTTAAAGTTAGTTTAACACCTTTTGAAGTTAGTTTTACACCATTTCAAGTTAGTTTAATGCCATTTAAAGTTAGTTTAACGCCATTTAAAGTTAGTTTAATGCCATTTGAAGTTAGTTTAACGCCATTTGAAGTTAGTTTAATGTCATTTGAAGTTAGTTTAACGCCATTTGAAGTTAGTTTAATGCCATTTGAAGTTAGTTTAACGCCATTTGAAGTTAGTTTAACGTCATTTGAAGTTACTTTGAAGCCTTTTGAAGTTAGTTTAACACCAGTTTAAGTTAGTTTAACGCCATTTGAAGTTAGTTTAATGCCATTTGAAGTTAGTTTAAAGCCATTTAAAGTTCGTTCAATGCCATTTAAAGTTAGTTTAACGCCATTTATAGTTAGTTGAATGCTATTTAAAGTAAGTTGAACGCTATTTAAAGTTAGTTTAACGCCATTTGAAGAACGTTTACAGCCATTTCAAGCACGTTTAATGCCATTTAAAGTTATTTTTATGTCATTTCAAGTTAGTTTAATGCCATTTAAAGTTAGTTTAGCGCCATTTGAAGTTAGTTTATTGCATTTTGAAGTTAGTTTAACGCAATTTGAAGTTAGTCTAATGCCATTTAAAGTAAGTTTAACCCCTTTTGAAGTTAGTTTAACACCATTTGAAGTTAGTTTAATGCCATTTAAAGTTAGTTTAATGCCATTTAAAGTTAGTTTTTTGTCATTTCAAGTTAGTTTAATGCCATTTAAAGTTAGTTTAGCGCCATTTGAAGTTAGTTTAGCGTCATTTGAAGTTAGTTTAACGCCTTAGAAGTTAGTTTAACACCAGTTGAAGTTAGTTTAACGCCATTTGAAGTTAGTTTAACGCCATTTGAAGTTAGTTTAACTCCATTTAAAGTTCGTTCAATGCCATTTAAAGTAAGTTGTGACGCCATTTAAAGTTAGGTGAACACCATTTGAAGTTAGTTTAATGCCGTTTAAAGTTTATGTAATGCCATTTAAAGTTAGTTGAATGCTATTAATGTTAGTTGAACGCTATTTAAAGTTAGTTTAACGGCATTTGAAGCACGTTAAATGCCATTTAAAGTTAGTTTAATGCCATTTAAAGTTAGTTTAACACCTTTTGAAGTTAGTTTTACACCATTTGAAGTTAGTTTAATGCCATTTAAACTTAGTTTAACGCCTTTTGAAGTTAGTTTAATGACATTTGAAGTTAGTTTAATGCCATTTAAAATTAGTTTAACGCCTTTTGAAATTAGTTTAACACCATTTGAAGTTAGTTTAATGCCATTTAAGTTAGTTTAACGTCATTTTAAGTTAGTTATACGTCATTTCAAGTTAGTTTAACGCCATTTGAAGCTAGTTTAACGTCATTTGCAGTTAGTTTAACGCCATTAAAAGTTAGTTTAACGCCATTTGAAGTTAGTTTAACGTCATTTGCAGTTAGTTTAACGCCATTTAAAGTTAGTTTACCGACATGTGAAGTTAGTTTAAAGCCATTTGAAGTTAGTTTAATGCCATTTAAATTTAGTTTAACGAATTTAAAGTTAATTTAACGTCATTTAAAGTTAGTTTAGCGCCATTTGAAGTTAGTTTAACGCAATTTGAAGTTAGTTTAATGCCATTTAAAGTTAGATTAACGCCATTTAAAGTTAGTTATACGTCATTTAAAGTTAGTTTAACGCCATTTGAAGTTAGTTTAGTGCCATTTAAATTTAGTTTAACGAATTTAAAGTTAATTTAACGTCATTTAAAGTTAGTTTAACACCTTTTGAAGTTAGTTTAACACCATTTGAAGTTAGTTTAATGCCATTTAAAGTTAGTCTAACGCCATTTAAAGTTAGTTATACGTCATTTCAAGTTAGTTTAACGCCATTTGAAGTTAGTTTAATGCCATTTAAATTTAGTTTAACGAATTTAAAGTTAATTTAACGTCATTTAAAAGTTAGTTTAATGCCATTTAAAGTTAGTTTTACGTCATTTAAAGTTAGTTTAACGCCATTTGAAGTTAGTTTAATGCCATTTAAATTTAGTTTAACGAATTTAAAGTTAATTTAACGTCATTTAAAGTTAGTTTAACACCTTTTGAAGTTAGTTTAACACCATTTGAAGTTAGTTTAATGCCATTTAAAGTTAGTTTAACGCCATTTAAAGTTAGTTATACGTCATTTCAAGTTAGTTTAACGCCATTTGAAGTTAGTTTAATGCCATTTAAATTTAGTTTAACGAATTTAAATTTATTTTAACGTCTTTTAAAGTTAGTTTAGCGCCATTTGAAGTTAGTTTAACGCAATTTGAAGAACGTTTACTGCCATTTGAAGCACGTTAAATGCCATTTAAAGTTAGTTTAATGCCATTTAAAGTTAGTTTAACACCTTTTGAAGTTAGTTTTACACCATTTGAAGTTAGTTTAATGACATTTAAACTTAGTTTAACGCCTTTTGAAGTTAGTTTAATGACATATGAAGTTACTTTAATGCCATTTAAAGTTAGTTTAACGCCTTTTGAAATTAGTTTAACACCATTTGAAGTTAGTTTAATGACATTTAAGTTAGTTTAACGCCATATTAAGTTAGTTATACGTCATTTCAAGTTAGTTTAACGCCATTTGAAGTTAGTTTAACGCAATTTGAAGTTAGTTTAATGCCATTTAAAGTTAGTTTAGCGCCATTTAAAGTTAGTTATACGTCATTTAAAGTTAGTTTAACGCCATTTGAAGTTAGTTTAACGTCATTTGCAGTTAGTTTAAAGCCATCAAAAGTTACTTTAACGCCATTTAAGGTTAGTTTAATGCCATTTAAAGTTAGTTTAACACATTTGGAAGTTAGTTTAACACCATTTGAAGTTAGTTTAATGCCATTTAAAGTTAGTTTAACGCCATTTAAAGTTAGTTATACGTCATTTCAAGTTAGTTTAACGCCATTTGAAGTTAGTTTAATGCCATTTAAATTTAGTTTAACGAATTTAAATTTAATTTAACGTCTTTTAAAGTTAGTTTAGCGCCATTTGAAGTTAGTTTAACGCAATTTGAAGAACGTTTACTGCCATTTGAAGCACGTTAAATGCCATTTAAAGTTAGTTTAATGCCATTTAAAGTTAGTTTAACACCTTTTGAAGTTAGTTTTACACCATTTCAAGTTAGTTTAATGCCATTTAAAGTTAGTTTAACGCCATTTAAAGTTAGTTTAATGCCATTTGAAGTTAGTTTAACGCCATTTGAAGTTAGTTTAATGTCATTTGAAGTTAGTTTAACGCCATTTGAAGTTAGTTTAATGCCATTTGAAGTTAGTTTAACGCCATTTGAAGTTAGTTTAACGTCATTTGAAGTTACTTTGACGCCTTTTGAAGTTAGTTTAACACCAGTTGAAGTTAGTTTAACGCCATTTGAAGTTAGTTTAATGCCATTTGAAGTTAGTTTAAAGCCATTTAAAGTTCGTTCAATGCCATTTAAAGTTAGTTTAACGCCATTTATAGTTAGTTGAATGCTATTTAAAGTAAGTTGAATGCTGTATAAAGTTAGTTTAACGCCATTTGAAGAACGTTTACAGCCATTTGAAGCACGTTTAATGCCATTTAAAGTTATTTTTATGTCATTTCAAGTTAGTTTAATGCCCTTTAAAGTTAGTTTAGCGCCATTTGAAGTTAGTTTAATGCATTTTGAAGTTAGTTTAACGCAATTTGAAGTTAGTCTAATCCCATTTAAAGTAAGTTTAACCCCTTTTGAAGTTAGTTTAACACCATTTGAAGTTAGTTTAATGCCATTTAAAGTTAGTTTAATGCCATTTAAAGTTAGTTTTATGTCATTTCAAGTTAGTTTAATGCCATTTAAAGTTAGTTTAGCGCCATTTAAAGTTAGTTTAGCGTCATTTGAAGTTAGTTTAACGCCTTAGAAGTTAGTTTAACACCAGTTGAAGTTAGTTTAACGCCATTTGAAGTTAGTTTAACGCCATTTGAAGTTAGTTTAACGCCATTTAAAGTTCGTTCAATGCCATTTAAAGTAAGTTGAACGCCAATTAAAGTTAGGTGAACACCATTTGAAGTTAGTTTAATGCCGTTTAAAGTTTATTTAATGCCATTTAAAGTTAGTTGAATGCTATTAATGATAGTTGAACGCTATTTAAAGTTAGTTTAACGCCATTTGAAGTTAGTTTAACGCCATTTGAAGTTAGTTTAACGCAATTTGAAGTTAGTTTAATGCCATTTAAAGTTAGTTTAGCGCCATTTAAAGTTAGTTATACGTCATTTAAAGTTAGTTTAACGCCATTTGAAGTTAGTTTAATGCCATTTAAATTTAGTTTAACGAATTTAAAGTTAATTTAACGTCATTTAAAGTTAGTTTAACACCTTTTGAAGTTAGTTTAACACCTTTTGAAGTTAGTTTAATGCCATTTAAAGTTAGTTTAACGCCATTTAAAGTTAGTTATACGTCATTTCAAGTTAGTTTAACGCCATTTGAAGTTAGTTTAATGCCATTTAAATTTAGTTTAACGAATTTAAAGTTAATTTAACGTCATTTAAAGTTAGTTTAGCGCCATTTGAAGTTAGTTTAACGCAATATGAAGAACGTTTACTGCCATTTGAAGCATGTTAAATGGCATTTTAAGTTAGTTTAATGCCATTTAAAGTTAGTTTAACACCTTTTGAAGTTAGTTTTACACCATTTCAAGTTAGTTTAACGCCATTTAAAGTTAGTTTAATGCCATTTGAAGTTAGTTTAACGCCATTTGAAGTTAGTTTAACGTCATTTGAAGTTAGTTTAACGCCATTTGAAGTTAGTTTAATGCCATTTGAAGTTAGTTTAACGCCATTTGAAGTTAGTTTAACGTCATTTGAAGTTACTTTGACGCCTTTTGAAGTTAGTTTAACACCAGTTTAAGTTAGTTTAACGCCATTTGAAGTTAGTTTAATGCCATTTGAAGTTAGTTTAAAGCCATTTAAAGTTCGTTCAATGCCATTTAAAGTTAGTTTAACGCCATTTATAGTTAGTTGAATGCTATTTAAAGTAAGTTGAACTCTATTTAAAGTTAGTTTAACGCCATTTGAATAACGTTTACAGCCATTTGAAGCACGTTTAATGCCAATTAAAGTTAGTTTCACTTCATTTAAAGTCTGTTTAATGCCATATGAAGTTCGTTTTATGTCATTTCAAGTTAGTTTAATGCCATTTAAAGTTAGTTTAGCGCCATTTGAAGTTAGTTTAATGTCTTTTGAAGTTAGTTTAACGCCATTTGAAGTTAGTCTAATGCCATTTAAAGTAAGTTTAACACCTTTTGAAGTTAGTTTTACACCATTTGCAGTTAGTTTAATGCCATTTAAAGTTAGTTTAATGCCATTTAAAGTTAGTTTTATGTCATTTCAAGTTAGTTTAATGCCATTTAAAGTTAGTTTAGCGCCATTTGAAGTTAGTTTAGCGTCATTTGAAGTTAGTTTAACGCCTTAGAAGTTAGTTTAACACCAGTTGAAGTTAGTTTAACGCCATTTGAAGTTAGTTTAACGCCATTTGAAGTTAGTTTAACGCCATTTAAAGTTCGTTCAATGCCATTTAAAGTAAGTTGAACGCCAATTAAAGTTAGGTGAACACCATTTGAAGTTAGTTTAATGCCGTTTAAAGTTTATTTAATGCCATTTAAAGTTAGTTGAATGCTATTAATGATAGTTGAACGCTATTTAAAGTTAGTTTAACGCCATTTGAAGTTAGTTTAATGCCATTTGAAGTTAATTTAACGCCATTTGTAGTTAGTTTAATGTCATTTACAGTTAGTTTAGCGCCATTTCAAGTTAGTTTAATGCCATTTAAAGTTAGTTTAACACCTTTTGAAGTTAGTTTAACACCATTTGAAGTTAGTTTAATGCCATTTAAAGTTAGTTTAACGCCATTTAAAGTTAGTTTAACACCCTTTGAAGTTAGTTTAACACCATTTGAAGTTAGTTTAATGCCATTTAAAGCTAGTTTAATGCCATTTAAAGTTAGTTATATGTCATTTCAAGTTAGTTTAATGCCATTTAAAGTTAGTTTAGCGCCATTTGAAGTTAGTTTAGCGTCATTTGAAGTTAGTTTAACGCCATTTAAAAAGTTAGTTTAGCGCCATTTTGAAGTTAGTTTAATGCAATATGAAGAGCGTTTGCTGCCATTTGGACTCGTTAAATGGCATTTTAAATTAGTTTAATGCCATTTAAAGTTAGTTTAACACCTTTTGAAGTTAGTTTTACACCATTTCAAGTTAGTTTAATGCCATTTAAAGTTAGTTTAACGCCATTTTAAGTTAGTTTAATGCCATTTGAAGTTAGTTTAACGCCATTTGAAGTTAGTTTAACGTCATTTGAAGTTAGTTTAACGTCATTTGAAGTTAGTTTAATGCCATTTGAAGTTAGTTTAACGCCATTTGAAGTTAGTTTAACGTCATTTGAAGTTAATTTGACGCCTTTTGAAGTTAGTTTAACACCAGTTGAAGTTAGTTTAACGCCATTTGAAGTTAGTTTAATGCCATTTGAAGTTAGTTTAAAGCCATTTAAAGTTCGTTCAATGCCATTTAAAGTTAGTTTAACGCCATTTATAGTTAGTTGAATGTTATTTAAAGTAAGTTGAACGCTATTTAAAGTTAGTTTAACGCCATTTGAAGAACGTTTACAGCCATTTGAAGCACGTTTAATGCCATTTAAAGTTATTTTTATGTCATTTCAAGTTAGTTTAATGCCATTTCAAGTTAGTTTAGCGCCATTTGAAGTTAGTTTATTGCATTTTGAAGTTAGTTTAACGCAATTTGAAGTTAGTCTAATGCCATTTAAAGTAAGTTTAACCCCTTTTGAAGTTAGTTTAACACCATTTGAAGTTAGTTTAATGCCATTTAAAGTTAGTTTAATGCCATTTAAAGTTAGTTTTATGTCATTTCAAGTTAGTTTAATGCCATTTAAAGTTAGTTTAGCGCCATTTGAAGTTAGTTTAGCGTCATTTGAAGTTAGTTTAACGCCTTAGAAGTTAGTTTAACACCAGTTGAAGTTAGTTTAACGCCATTTGAAGTTAGTTTAGCATACATTTGAAGTTAGTTTAACTCCATTTTAAAGTTCGTTTCAATGCCATTTTAAAAGTAAGTTGGCGCCATTTAAAGTTAAGAACCGAACACCATTTGAGTTAGTTTAATGCCGTTTAAAGTTTATTTAATGCCATTTAAAGTTAGTTGAATGCTATTAATGTTAGTTGAACGCTATTTAAAGTTAGTTTAACGGCATTTGAAGCACGTTAAATGCCATTTAAAGTTTAGTTTAATGCCATTTAAAGTTAGTTTAACACCTTTTGAAGTTAGTTTTACACCATTTGAAGTTAGTTTAATGCCATTTAAACTTAGTTTAACGCCTTTTGAAGTTAGTTTAATGACATTTGAAGTTAGTTTAATGCCATTTAAAATTAGTTTAACGCCTTTTGAAATTAGTTTAACACCATTTGAAGTTAGTTTAATGCCATTTAAGTTAGTTTAACGCAATTTGAAGTTAGTTTAATGCCATTTAAAGTTAGTTTAGCGCCATTTAAAGTTAGTTATATGTCATTTAAAGTTAGTTTAACGCCATTTGAAGTTAGTTTAATGCCATTTAAATTTAGTTTAACGAATTTAAAGTTAATTTAACGTCATTTAAAGTTAGTTTAACACCTTTTGAAGTTAGTTTAACTCCATTTGAAGTTAGTTTAATGCCATTTAAAGTTAGTTTAACGCCATTTAAAGTTAGTTATACGTCATTTCAAGTTAGTTGAACGCCATTTGAAGTTAGTTTAATGCCATTTAATTTTAGTTTAACGAATTTAAAGTTAATTTAACGTCATTTAAAGTTAGTTTAGCGCCATTTGAAGTTAGTTTAATGCAATATGAAGAACGTTTACTGCCATTTGAAGCTCGTTAAATGGCATTT
The DNA here is from genome assembly GCF_018991925.1 of Homarus americanus. NCBI lineage: Eukaryota > Metazoa > Arthropoda > Malacostraca > Decapoda > Nephropidae > Homarus > Homarus americanus. Next base: position 13,863 of record NW_024728136.1, read on the forward strand.
TAAATTAGTTTAATGCCATTTAAAGTTAGTTTAACACCTTTTGAAGTTAGTTTTACACCATTTCAAGTTAGTTTAATGCCATTTAAAGTTAGTTTAACGCCATTTAAAGTTAGTTTAATGCCATTTGAAGTTAGTTTAACGCCATTTGAAGTTAGTTTAACGTCATTTGAAGTTAGTTTAACGTCATTTGAAGTTAGTTTAATGCCATTTGAAGTTAGTTTAACGCCATTTGAAGTTAGTTTAACGTCATTTGAAGTTACTTTGACGCCTTTTGAAGTTAGTTTAACACCAGTTGAAGTTAGTTTAACGCCATTTGAAGTTAGTTTAATGCCATTTGAAGTTAGTTTAAAGCCATTTAAAGTTCGTTCAATGCCATTTAAAAATAGTTTAACGCCATTTATAGTTAGTTGAATGCTATTTAAAGTAAGTTGAACGCTATTTAAAGTTAGTTTAACGCCATTTGAAGAACGTTTACAGCCATTTGAAGCACGTTTAATGCCATTTAAAGTTATTTGTATGTCATTTCAAGTTAGTTTAATGCCATTTAAAGTTAGTCTAATGCCATTTAAAGTAAGTTTAACAACTTTTGAAGTTAGTTTAACACCATTTGAAGTTAGTTTAATGCCATTTAAAGTTAGTTTAATGCCATTTAAAGTTAGTTTTATGTCATTTCAAGTTAGTTTAATGCCATTTAAAGTTAGTTTAGCGCCATTTGAAGTTAGTTTAGCGTCATTTGAAGTTAGTTTAACGCCTTAGAAGTTAGTTTAACACCAGTTGAATTTAGTTTAACGCCATTTGAAGTTAGTTTAACGCCATTTGAAGTTAGTTTAACGCCATTTAAAGTTCGTTCAATGCCATTTAAAGTAAGTTGTGACGCCATTTAAAGTTAGGTGAACACCATTTGAAGTTAGTTTAATGCCGTTTAAAGTTTATGTAATGCCATTTAAAGTTAGTTGAATGCTATTAATGTTAGTTGAACGCTATTTAAAGTTAGTTTAACGGCATTTGAAGCACGTTAAATGCCATTTAAAGTTAGTTTAATGCCATTTAAAGTTAGTTTAACACCTTTTGAAGTTAGTTTTACACCATTTGAAGTTAGTTTATTGCCATTTAAACTTAGTTTAACGCCTTTTGAAGTTAGTTTAATGACATTTGAAGTTAGTTTAATGCCATTTAAAATTAGTTTGCTTTTTGAGTATTAGTTTAACATCATTTGAAATTTAGTTTTAATGCCATTTAAGTTGGTTTAACGCCATTTTAAGTTGAATTTACTTACGTCATTTCAAGTTAAGTTTCGCCATTTTGAAGTTTGGATTTAACGTCATTGCAGTTGGATTGCCGCCATTAAAGTTAGTTTAACATACGAAGTTGGTTAACGTCATTTGCGGATTAGTTACGCCATTTAAAGTTAGTTTAACGATATGTGAAGAAGTTAGTTTAAAACATTTGAGTTTGGATAGGCTGAGATAAGTTAGCAATTTGAAGTTAGTTTAATGCCATTTAAAGTTAGATTAACGCCATTTAAAGTTAGTTATACGTCATTTAAAGTTAGTTTAACGCCATTTGAAGTTAGTTTAGTGCCATTTAAATTTAGTTTAACGACTTTAAAGTTAATTTAACGTCATTTAAAGTTAGTTTAACACCTTTTGAAGTTAGTTTAACACCATTTGAAGTTAGTTTAATGCCATTTAAAGTTAGTTTAACGTCATTTAAAGTTAGTTTAACGCCATTTGAAGTTAGTTTAATGCCATTTAAATTTAGTTTAACGAATTTAAAGTTAATTTAACGTCATTTAAAAGTTAGTTTAATGCCATTTAAAGTTAGTTTAACGCCATTTAAAGTTAGTTATACATCATTTCAAGTTAGTTTAACGCCATTTGAAGTTAGTTTAATGCCATTTAAATTTAGTTTAACGAATTTAAAGTTAATTTAACGTCATTTATAGTTAGTTTAGCGCCATTTGAAGTTAGTTTAACGCAATATGAAGAACGTTTACTGCCATTTGAAGCATGTTAAATGGCATTTTAAGTTAGTTTAATGCCATCTAAAGTTAGTTTAACACCTTTTGAAGTTAGTTTTACACCATTTCAAGTTAGTTTAATGCCATTTAAAGTTAGTTTAACGCCATTTAAAGTTAGTTTAATGCCATGTGAAGTTAGTTTAACGCCATTTGAAGTTAGTTTAACGTCATTTGAAGTTAGTTTAACGCCATTTGAAGTTAGTTTAATGCCATTTGAAGTTAGTTTAACGCCATTTGAAGTTAGTTTAACGTCATTTGAAGTTACTTTGACGCCTTTTGAAGTTAGTTTAACACCAGTTGAAGTTAATTTAACGCCATTTGAAGTTAGTTTAATGCCATTTGAAGTTAGTTTAAAGCCATTTAAAGTTCGTTCAATGCCATTTAAAGTTAGTTTAACGCCATTTATAGTTAGTTGAATGCTATTTAAAGTAAGTTGAACGCTGTATAAAGTTAGTTTAACGCCATTTGAAGAACGTTTACAGCCATTTGAAGCACGTTTAATGCCATTTAAAGTTATTTTTATGTCATTTCAAGTTAGTTTAATGCCCTTTAAAGTTAGTTTAGCGCCATTTGAAGTTATTTAATGCATTTTGAAGTTAGTTTAACGCAATTTGAAGTTTGTCTAATGCCATTTAAAGTAAGTTTAACACCTTTTGAAGTTAGTTTAACACCATTTGAAGTTAGTTTTATGCCATTTAAAGTTAGTTTAATGCCATTTAAAGTTAGTTTTATGTCATTTCAAGTTAGTTTAATGCCATTTAAAGTTAGTTTAGCGCCATTTGAAGTTAGTTTAGCGTCATTTGAAGTTAGTTTAACGCCTTAGAAGTTAGTTTAACACCAGTTGAAGTTAGTTTAACGCCATTTGAAGTTAGTTTAACGCCATTTGAAGTTAGTTTAACGCCATTTAAAGTTCGTTCAATGCCATTTAAAGTAAGTTGAACGCCATTTAAAGTTAGGTGAACACCATTTGAAGTTTGTTTAATGCCGTTTAAAGTTTATTTAATGCCATTTAAAGTTAGTTGAATGCTATTAATGATAGTTGAACGCTATTTAAAGTTAGTTTAACGCCATTTGAAGTTAGTTTAATGCCATTTGAAGTTAGTTTAACGCCATTTGAAGTTAGTTTAATGTCATTTACAGTTAGTTTAACGCCATTTCAAGTTAGTTTAATGCCATTTAAAGTTAGTTTAACACCTTTTGAAGTTAGTTTAACACCATTTGAAGTTAGTTTAATGCCATTTAAAGTTAGTTTAACGCCATTTAAAGTTAGTTATACGTTATTTCAAGTTAGTTTAAGGCCATTTGAATTTTGTTTAACGTCATTTGCAGTTAGTTTAACGCCATTAAAAGTTAGTTTAACGCGATTTGAAGTTAGTTTAATGACATTTAAACTTAGTTTAACGCCTTTTGAAGTTAGTTTAATGACATTTGAAGTTAGTTTAACGCCATTTAAAGTTAGTTTAACGCCTTTTGAAGTTAGTTTAACAGCATTTGAAGTTAGTTTAAAACCATTTGCAGTTAGTTTAATGCCATTTAAGTTAGTTTAACGCCATTTTAAGTTAGTTATACGTCATTTCACGTTAGTTTAACGCCATTTGAAGTTAGTTTAACGTCATTTGCAGTTAGTTTAACGCCATTTAAAGTTAGTTTAACGACATGTGAAGTTAGTTTAAAGCCATTTGAAGTTAGTTTAATGCCATTTAAATTCAGTTTAACGCCATATAAAGTTAATTTAATGTCATTTAAAGTTAGTTTAACGCCATTTGAAGTTAGTTTAACGCAATTTGAAGAACGTTTACTGCCATATGATGCACATTAAACGCCATTTAAAGTTAGTTTAATGCCATTTAAAGTTAGTTTAACACCTTTTGAAGTTAGTTTTACACCATTTGAAGTTAGTTTAATGCCATATAAAGTTAGTTTAACGCCATTTTATGTTAGTTATACGTCATTTCAAGTTAGTTTAACGCCATCTGAAGTTAGTTTAACGTCATTTGCAGTTAGTTTAACGCCATTAAAAATTAGTTTAACGCCATTTGAAGTTAGTTTAACGTCATTTGCAGTTAGTTTAACGCCATTTAAAGTTAGTTTAACGACATGTGAAGTTAGTTTAAAGCCATTTCAAGTTAGTTTAATGCCATTTAAATTTAGTTTAACGAATTTAAAGTTAATTTAACGTCATTTAAAGTTAGTTTAGCGCCATTTGAAGTTAGTTTAACGCAATTTGAAGAACGTTACTGCCATTTGAAGCACGTTAAATGCCATTTAAAGTTAGTTTAATGCCATTTAAAGTTAGTTTAACACCTTTTGAAGTTAGTTTTACGCCATTTGAAGTTAGTTTAATGCCATTTAAAGTTAGTTTAACGCTATTTAAAGTTAGTTTAATGCCATTTGAAGTTAGTTTAACGCCATTTGAAGTTAGTTTAACGTCATTTGAAGTTAGTTTAACGCCATTTGAAGTTAGTTTAATGCCATTTGAAGTTAGTTTAACGCCATTTGAAGTTAGTTTAACGTCATTTGAAGTTAGTTTAACGCCTTTTGAAGTTAGTTTAACACCAGTTGAAGTTAGTTTAACACCATTTGAAGTTAGTTTAATGCCATTTGAAGTTAGTTTAAAGCCATTTAAAGTTCGTTCAATGTCATTTAAAGTTAGTTTAACGCCATTTATAGTTAGTTGAATGCTATTTAAAGAAAGTTGAACGCTATTTAAAGTTAGTTTAACGCCATTTGAAGACCGTTTACAGCCATTTGAAGCACGTTTAATGCCATTTAAAGTTAGTTTCACTTCATTTAAAGTCTGTTTAATGCCATATGAAGTTAGTTTAACGCCATATGAAGTTAGTTTAATGCATTTTTAAGTTAGTTTAACGCCATATGAAGTTAGTCTAATGCCATTTAAAGTAAGTTTAACACCTTTTGAAGTTAGTTTAACACAATTTGAAGTTTCTTTAATGCCATTTAAAGTTAGTTTAATGCAATTTAAAGTTAGTTTTATGTCATTTCAAGTTAGTTTAATGCCATTTAAGTTCGTTCAATGCCATTTAAAGTAAGTTGAACGCCATTTAAAGTTTCGTGAACACCATTTGAAGTTAGTTTAATGCCGCTTAAAGTTTATTTAATGCCATTTAAAGTTAGTTGAATGCTATTAATGTTAGTTGAATGCTATTTAAAGTTAGTTTAACGCCATTTGAAGTTAGTTTAATGCCATTTGAAGTTAGTTTAACGCCATTTGAAGTTAGTTCAATGTCATTTACAATTAGTTTAACGCCATTTCAAGTTAGTTTAATGCCATTTAAAGTTAGTTTAACACCTTTTGAAGTTAGTTTAACACCATTTGAAGTTAGTTTAATGCCATTTAAAGTTAGTTTAACGCCATTTAAAGTTAGTAATTCGTCATTTCAAGTTAGTTTAACGCCATTTGAATTTTGTTTAACGTCATTTGCAGTTAGTTTAACGCCATTAAAAGTTAGTTTAACGCGATTTGAAGTTAGTTTAATGACATTTAAACTTAGTTTAACGCCTTTTGAAGATAGTTTAATGACATTTGAAGTTACTTTAACGCCATTTAAAGTTAGTTTAACGCCTTTTGAAGTTAGTTTAACACCATTTGAAGTTAGTTTAATGCCATTTAAGTTAGTTTAACGCCATTTTAAGTTAGCTATACGTCATTTCAAGTTAGTTTAACGCCATTTGAAGTTAGTTTAACGTCATTTGCAGTTAGTTTAACGCCATTTAAAGTTAGATTAACGATATGTGAAGTTAGTTTAAAGCCATTTGAAGTTAGTTTAATGCCATTTAAATTCAGTTTAACGCCATTTAAAGTTAATTTAACGTCATATAAAGTTAGTTTGACGCAATTTGAAGAACGTTTACTGCCATTTCATGTACATTAAACGCCATTTAAAGTTGGTTTAAGGCCATTTAAAGTTAGTTTAACACCTTTGAAGTTAGTTTTACACCATTTGAAGTTAGTTTAACGCCATCTAAAGTTAGTTATACGTCATATCAAGTTAGTTTAACGCCATTTGAATTTTGTTTAACGTCTTTTGCAGTTAGTTTAACGCCATTAAAAGTTAGTTTAACGCGATTTGAAGTTAGTTTAATGCCATTTAAACTTAGTTTAACGCCCTTTGAAGTTAGTTTAATGACATTTGAAGTTAGTTTAACGCCATTTAAAGTTAGTTTAACGCCTTTTGAATTTAGTTTAACACCATTTGCAGTTACTTTAATGCCATTTAAGTTAGTTTATCGCCATTTGAAGTT
>NW_024728137.1:0-15177 GCF_018991925.1 Homarus americanus
ATACTAGTAGACCACAAACTGCTATAAACACCCAAAGCATATTTTATTGCCTAATCATCCATCACTACATAGAACACCACTCATAAAGCATGATACTATTAGACCACAAACTGCTATAAACCCCGAAAATATACTATACTAGTGACTCTAATTGTGTTACCCAATATTATACGAAATAATACTATAAAACATAATAATAAACACACTAATAGTGTATATTAGTTGAATGCACAATCTGATGAGAAATCAAAAAAAAAAAAAAAAACATAACAATAACCTAGAAAGAGTGTAGAGTATTTTTGTGCAAACTATTATACTAGTAGATGGTCTAAGATAACTGTATGTGAAGGAAAAGGTGTGCTCTCCACTCAAACTTTCTTTTTATGAAATCTCCTACTCCCCAGCTGAGCGGTACGCCCAATGGTAAACAAAACGTGGCACATAACACGCCGCCCGCCAGCTCTGGCTCGGTGAATAGGAATCAGTAATCGGGCGGAGTATAAACAACACCGCCGCCAATGTGCTCCTCCCATCTCTGAGGAAATCTGGCGGGCAACTTAGTATTATATTAGCATGTAATAATAATAACAATAATAATAATAATAATACTACTACTACTACTAATAATAATAATAATATTAATAATAATAATATTAAAAATAATAACATGCAATTTCATTTTATAACACATACAAACAAAATAGTGTATAGCCTACTATACTTAACTATAATAGGTTAGGTTGCGTAGGAGGATCTAAAAAGTACAGTAGTATACACACACACACACACACACACACACACACACACTTCGCTACTATATGCCAGACGCTCCCCCGGCTTGACACAACCACTCTCCCTGCTTACCTACCAGCCCCCCCTTCCCACTGACTTAGTAGAAGAATTTGAAGTAGCAAAACGCCTGGACAAACTAAAATTAAAACGCTCTACCACCCCCATTGACTTACCAATGAAACGCTTCAAGGAGTTCTCCCCGGAGCTTGCTAAACCCCTATGCTCCATCATCAATGCTTCTCTCAGTCAAGCCAGATGCCCCGCTGACTGGAAGACCTCTTATGTATCACCAGTGCCCAAGTCAACCAGCCCACAATCCTTAAATCAGCTACGACCTATTGCAATCACCCCAATACCCAGCCTAATCTGTGAAAGTTTTGTGTTCGACTGGCTGGGCTTTTGCTGATATTGCAGGAGTCGTAGTAGACCCTCAGCAATTTGGCAACATGAAAACTTCCTCCACCACTGACTGACTGTCTTGTCAGCTTTCTCGATTACATATACCGCCATCTCGAGAAACGAAAAACGTCTGTAGCTGTCGCCTTCATTGATTTCACTAAAGCGTTCGACCTAGTCGACCACAATATAATCATCAACTAAGCTATTGACCTCGGGCTTCGGAGAAGTCTTATTATACCAGGGCTTACAGACTTCCTCAGTGACCGACGCCAAGCTGTACGCTTCCGAGGGGCTGGCTGTCTCCACCTTTCAGTCACTCACCTGTGGCGTCCCCCAAGGCACCAAGATGGGACCACTCTGCTTCCTTATGCTCATCAATGATGCCCTAAGAGAAACCCCTGCTCGCTGGAAATATGTCGACGACTCCACCATTGGGATCAGCGTCAACAATTCTGCTCCAAACTATACCGCCCTTCAGGATTTATTGAACAGTCTCCAAAACTGGGCCACCAACAACCATGGTTATGCACATCAACCTCTCCTCCGACATTGTCCCACCTCCTTCCATTACTCTAGGTCCGAACACACTCCAGGTTTTAGATTCCACGAAGCTCCTCGGCGTCACCATAGACAACAAACTAAATTAGAAACCACACGTCAGTGAAGTTATCAAATCCTCCAGTTTCCGTCTCCACCTCCTACTCCGACTCAAGTCCCTCGGTGTTCCTGCACACCAGCTCCTCAGTGTTTACACAACATTCATACTTCCCAAGCTCACCTGGTCTTCCTCCCTAAATGCCACACAACGTAAACACCTAGAAAAAGTGCAAAAGAGGCCATGCAAGATTATTCTCTACCCTTCCTACTCCACATATCAAGAAGCGCTCAACACACTGACCGACCCTTTAGACTCTCACTGACCATCACCACGACCTCATCTGCAAATTTGGTAAGAAGCTTCTACACCATCCCCGACACCGGCTCCTACTACCACCTGAGATCCCTAGTCCGAGAATTGCTCTTCGACACCACAACCGCATCCAGCCCAGCCCATACGTGCACGAACTGATCGCTATAAGAACAGCCCAGTCCCAACCATTGTAAAAATTATCGATAACTTGTAATAAATCAGTGTACTCACTCCCAGTAAACACTACTCCTTGCACTGTCACTATGTTGAAATGAACTGTAGTTTGAGCTTTTCCCCAGCTAGTTATTATATGTCTTATTTGTGTCACTCATGTTACTTGTATATTATTTGTAATTCGTAACCCATTCCCCAAATATGTAACTGTATATTTTCAGTCTTCTGGCTGCCAAGCTCTTTCAATAAACCGTTAATTATTATTATTATTATTATTATTTATATGTTGGCCCATACCAACTCACTCCCCTGAACCCTCCTCCCCAGCGGACTATCAACAAGTTCTTGCCATAAGGTACTATCTCATTTGGCCAAGGAATGGAACCAGTGATGAATAGTGGTGAACAGTGCTTAACTCAGTGAAAAACAACTCGGCAGTTGAGTCTTACCCAAGCTAGCTAACCAACTTCACACAGTGAGGTCCCAGGTACCCAGTTATACTTCCCCTGAGACTCCACGATAGAGAGGCCTGGGACCACACCTCACCCACTTGAATGAGTGAGTCATGTCGACCACGTGGTGTCCCCAAGATGCTACGACACCACGTAGTGAATGTTTTGCTACAGCATCATCATGTGAAGTTCCTCATAACACCATCTGTGAGGTAACTGCTACATCATCAGGCCCCTCATAACGCCATCTGTGAGGGAGTTACTACACTACGTGTCTGGTGTTCAACACCTCACCTTACATGATCTACGCGTGCAAACATTAATCTGTATGTTCACTGTGTGCTCCTTCACCTATCTCTAATGAGGGCTTTTGTTAAACCACCAATGTATGTACTAAGTCATTTGTGTCCAATGTATACTTTCGAAAAGCCCTTGTTTGGGGAAGGTAGGAGAGAGTAGTCGTCATTATTGTCCAAGCCACATTATTTATTTCTATATATAAGTAATGTAGGCTGGTTTTTAAATACCTCAATCCCCTAACGGTGCCGTTTGTATATTAAGAAATACCGAAGCCATACAGTACAACACCAGCGAATATGAAGTATCACTGTAACCGGCAACTGTTACTCACTCATACCTACATACATATATAGAGTCTTTACAGAATGATAGCAGACACGAGGAAGACGAACAACAAGAGGAGGAGAGTTAGAAGAAAATCAACTTCAAGCTAAGAAGAAGAATACCAAGACATTTCCTCCAAACAACAAAACAACACACACAATCAAGCCGACCAAACACTGAGAAACCATGGCGGAACCCAACATGCACCGGACGCTTGACCTGACTCTATCCTGCCGCATCCAGGCGAGTTGCTGCTTAAAGTCCCTCACGCAAGCGCTGTTTAGCCACTGCACCTATTCTCTCCTCCTAAAATTCACTTCAATCCCCCCTGCCACTAGCATGTTATGTATGTATGTATGTATGTATGCATGAATGATAACTGCAACTTTGCGTATTAAAACTCATTACTCTTACCGAAGTAATATAGTGCGTGGTTATGTTATGTCATGTTAGGATAGATTATAAACTACATTGGGTTACATTTCGTGAGGTTCGGTGACGCTACAGGAAGTTAGGTGAGGTACCTGGAGGTTAGGTGAATGTTGACTGACTGACTGACTGACTGACAATTACTAGGAAGTGGTTCCAACACGTTCACGCACAACCTATACTCATACCACAAGTCCAGAATTAGAGAGGATCATGTTATTGGATATATTTTCAACGATTTACTCAGTGTCTAACCAACTCTTTAGCGATTTAAATGTGGACCTAAAATTAGGTCCGTATATTTGTTTGTCGTGGTGGTGGTGGTGGTGTGCGCCCGTCCATCAGGTTGATTAACCACCAAAACCATAAAGGGTGCGGCCCTGCCGTTTCAGGGCATACACCACATCCATGGCGGTGACGGTCTTCCTTTTTGCGTGCTCGGTGTAGGTGACGGCGTCACGGATGACGTTCTCCAGAAACACCTTGAGGACGCCGCGGGTCTCCTCGTAGATGAGGCCGGATATACGTTTAACACCTCCACGCCGAGCTAGACGACGAATGGCGGGCTTGGTGATACCCTGGATGTTGTCACGAAGCACCTTACGATGACGCTTGGCGCCACCCTTTCCAAGTCCCTTGCCGCCTTTGCCTCGTCCAGTCATGTTGTTGTGGTTGCTACTACAGGTGGTCCTGGTGTGGCTTCGCCCACGGTTTGGTGGGAGTAGGTGGCGTGCTGTGGACGCAGCGGTAGTATCGTTCATCCAAGGCCGTCCCTCCCTCTTGGAGGTGGGGCGTAGCTTGCGGATGACGCATGCGGCACTCGTGGCCAATGAGGTGGCCACTGAGGTGGAGAATGTCTGTATATAAGCCCGCCCGCCTGCCAGGCCGCCCGTATTTACTATTTCGTCGTCGAGATGGCCCGTACTAAACAGACTGCCCGCAAGTCCACTGGAGGCAAGGCTCCACGGAAGCAGCTTGCCACCAAGGCAGCTCGCAAGTCCGCCCCAGCCACCGGTGGTGTCAAGAAGCCCCATCGTTACAGGCCCGGAACCGTCGCCCTTCGTGAGATCCGTCGTTACCAGAAGAGCACAGAGCTACTCATCAGGAAGCTGCCCTTCCAGCGCCTGGTGCGTGAGATCGCCCAGGATTTCAAGACTGACCTGCGCTTCCAGTCGTCTGCCGTCATGGCTCTGCAGGAAGCCTCTGAGGCTTACCTGGTGGGTCTTTTCGAGGACACCAACCTGTGTGCCATTCACGCCAAGCGCGTTACCATCATGCCCAAGGACATCCAGCTGGCCCGGCGCATCCGCGGAGAGCGTGCTTAAGTCCTCTTCCTTGGGGAAAAAGAAAAAGCACAACAAAACCTACCAGACATCTATAACTCGGCCCTTCTCAGGGCCAAAGAACTGTTCTGAAGATAATTTTCATGACAATCGAAATGGTTGGTGGTAGGAGAGCGTTAATTTCGGTTACCCAAATCGCCTAACGGTAAGTTGGTAACATTCGTGCAGGCACGAATGTATAGTAGGTCATCAATTCGGGAGGTGGGTGGGTGCAACAAACAAGAGCTAGTAACAAATAAATATATAAAGAATAAGTAAGTAAATAAATAAATAAAATAAAAGAAAATACAATAAAATACAATAAAATAAAATAAATTGTTTACATGAAATAGGCGTGCTGCAAACATGAAATGAAGCCCAAACACCCTCCATGTATGTCACTTTGCAGTGGGTGTAAAAGTACTCCACGCAGAATTTATTTATTTATTTATTATGTTTCGATTTAGTCCGGTTTCTACGCCAATAGAGAATGCAGATTATTATAATTTTTTTTTTTTTTTATTTCCCTCTCAATATATCACTGTCGGTAACTGTCTCTTTAACATGTAACTGTGGCTCCGATGGAGCCGATTAAGTTGTAGTAGTGGGATGGCGTGTTTGTTGTGCACAAGTAACCTCTTACTTGGAAGAGGTGTACTTGGTGACAGCCTTGGTGCCCTCAGACACGGCATGCTTGGCCAGTTCACCGGGCAGCAAGAGTCGGACAGCTGTCTGGATTTCCCGACTTGTAATGGTGGAGCGTTTGTTGTAGTGCGCCAGGCGGGAAGCCTCGGCAGCGATGCGCTCGAAGATGTCGTTCACGAAAGAGTTCATGATGGACATAGCTTTGGAGGAGACTCCTGTGTCGGGGTGCACTTGCTTCAGTACCTTGTAGATGTAGATGCTGTAGCTTTCCTTCCTCCTGCGCTTCTTCTTCTTGTCACCCTTGGCAATGGCCTTCTGGGCCTTTCCAGCCTTCTTGGCAGCCTTTCCGGAAGTTTTGGGAGGCATGGCGGCACAGTTACTCGTGGCGCGGAGCGAGAGAATTGAAAACTGGCCCGACTAACTTTTCATTATATACCGAGCGGGCCGCTCAGGATCAGACTGGCTGCAGCTACGGCTCTCTTACATTGGTTGGGTCCGCGAGACGGCCACCTGGCCTGATCCTGAGCTTGGTATAAAAGACCAAGGTGGCGGGCGGAAATTTAAAAAAAAAAAAAAAAAAAAAAAAAAAATATTACCCTCCAGTTACACAGGACCTGGGCGGGCTCACTAACTCAACAATAACAAAAATAATAATAATAAGCAGCATTATATAAATAAGCCAATATTAATACAAAGGTCTGACGACCCAAGGGAGCAGAACAAAGACAAAACACCAATAAGAAAGATGAAGCGATCTGGTTGAGCCCAGATTCTTTCTACTCCTACTGTATTTCAGTTTCACCACTTTTTCTTCAATTCCTAATAATCTTCTTTCACCTCTTAACTAATGACTTCGTATCGTATCGTATCGGAAATTTAACTCCTATCACGAAAAGCAGCAGCAGCAACATGTCAGGACGCGGCAAGGGAGGCAAGGTGAAGGGCAAGTCAAAGTCCCGTTCTAGCAGGGCCGGACTCCAGTTCCCCGTGGGTAGGATCCACCGTCTCTTGCGTAAAGGCAACTATGCTGAGCGTGTTGGTGCAGGTGCACCTGTGTACCTTGCAGCCGTCATGGAGTACCTGGCAGCAGAAGTGCTCGAGCTGGCCGGTAACGCCGCCCGCGACAACAAGAAGACCCGCATTATCCCGCGTCATCTTCAGCTTGCCATTCGCAATGACGAGGAGCTGAACAAGCTCCTGTCTGGAGTCACCATTGCCCAAGGGGGTGTCCTTCCTAACATCCAAGCTGTGCTCCTCCCCAAGAAGACAGAGAAGAAATAAGAACCCAAGGTTCGTTCACACAAGACAACCTAACCAAACAGGCTCCTTTCGGAGCCACAGGATATCACTTAAAGAGAGAAATATACGACATCAACGTTTTGCAGGATAACACTCTATTTTACGTGTAATTAGCATAGTATTGTGGGAATTGAGTGAAATTGTTTTAGAATGGTGTAGATGTGAAGGGCGGGTGTGGGGGCCTGGGGTGGGGGACTTAAACGGGACTTAGAAGGGCGCAGAAGCAGAAGCAGAAGCAGCTTTAGCAGCAGCAGCAGCCAGGGAGGCGACCTTATTTTCAGTCAGGTTCATACACAAAGAAATACATCAGATTCATTGACAGTACAGTACACATTTACCAGTGTGGGCTAGCCAATTTGGGATAAAGAGCAAGAATGTAATGTCCTCAATGAAGTAATGACATAGTTCAAGATACAATAAGTGAGGTGGCCTGAAGTCTTTGACAGTGTCACATTCAATAATATAGTAGTGCTTTAAAGGTGTATCACCAAGTTTACATGCTGAGTGTTCCGGTATGGGTACAGCGTGACTAACTAGCCAGATGTGTCTGTATCCTAACCTAATTCTGGCCACGACTACATCACACAGGCAAGTTGTTTGGACACTCTTCCTAGCCCCCTTGGTCCCTGTTCACCTACCTACTGTAGCAGTAAGTAGGTACCTGTTGTAAATCGAAACGTTGCCAATTTGTATTCAGGGAAAGTTGTTGGAGCTTCTAAACTTGAACTGACACAATCCGAGGAGTGGTGACCCGAGGATCACAGACACTATCTCTCCCTTCCTAACCTCCTGCTCCTTCCTCTGTCCTCCAAAAATTGAACCATGCTATCGCAAAGGTAATAATACAGGTAGAGACAACAACATATTTTCCTATTGTCTTATTATATATTAATAACAGAAACGCTGCCGCCATCCTGGAGGCTTTACATTGTCTCACTGTTCATTCCCTCCACAATTCTTCCTCTTACTTCTTCTTCTTCTTCCACCAATACTTTATTAACGGTGTATGTAAGTTTCACCATGTTTTGCACTCCAGCGGTAGAGCAAAGTATATTTTGTTAGCAATAAACCAAAAGCATATTTTATGGCCTAATCATCACTACATAGAACACCACCCATAAAGCATGATACTAGTAGACCACAAACTGCTATAAACACCCAAAGCATATTTTATTGCCTAATCATCCATCACTACATAGAACACCACTCATAAAGCATGATACTATTAGACCACAAACTGCTATAAACCCCGAAAATATACTATACTAGTGACTCTAATTGTGTTACCCAATATTATACGAAATAATACTATAAAACATAATAATAAACACACTAATAGTGTATATTAGTTGAATGCACAATCTGATGAGAAATCAAAAAAAAAAAAAAAAACATAACAATAACCTAGAAAGAGTGTAGAGTATTTTTGTGCAAACTATTATACTAGTAGATGGTCTAAGATAACTGTATGTGAAGGAAAAGGTGTGCTCTCCACTCAAACTTTCTTTTTATGAAATCTCCTACTCCCCAGCTGAGCGGTACGCCCAATGGGAAACAAAACGTGGCACATAACACGCCGCCCGCCAGCTCTGGCTCGGTGAATAGGAATCAGTAATCGGGCGGAGTATAAACAACACCGCCGCCAATGTGCTCCTCCCATCTCTGAGGAAATCTGGCGGGCAACTTAGTATTATATTAGCATGTAATAATAATAACAATAATAATAATAATACTACTACTACTACTACTACTACTACTAATAATAATAATAATATAATAATAATAATATTAATAATAATAACATGCAATTTCATTTTATAACACATACTAACAAAATAGTGTATAGCCTACTATACTTAACTATAATAGGTTAGGTTGCGTAGGAGGATCTAAAAAGTACAGTAGTATACACACACACACACACACTTCGCTACTATATGCCAGACGCTCCCCCGGCTTGACACAACCACTCTCCCTGCTTACCTACCAGCCCCCCCCCTTCCCACTGACTTAGTAGAAGTATTTGAAATAGCAAAACGCCTGGACAAACTAAAATTAAAACGCTCTACCACCCCCATTGACTTACCAATGAAACTCTTCAAGGAGTTCTCCCCGGAGCTTGCTAAACCCCTATGCTCCATCATCAATGCTTCTCTCAGTCAAGCCAGATGCCCAGCTGACTGGAAGACCTCTTATGTATCACCAGTGCCCAAGTCAACCAGCCCACAATCCTTAAATCAGCTACGACCTATTGCAATCACCCCAATACCCAGCCTAATCTGTGAAAGTTTTGTGTTCGACTGGCTGGGCTTTTGCTGATATTGCAGGAGTCGTAGTAGACCCTCAGCAATTTGGCAACATGAAAACTTCCTCCACCACTGACTGACTGACTGTCTTGTCAGCTTTCTCGATTACATATACCGCCATCTCGAGAAACGAAAAACGTCTGTAGCTGTCGCCTTCATTGATTTCACTAAAGCGTTCGACCTAGTCGACCACAATATAATCATCAACTAAGCTATTGACCTCGGGCTTCGGAGAAGTCTTATTATACCAGGGCTTACAGACTTCCTCAGTGACCGACGCCAAGCTGTACGCTTCCGAGGGGCTGGCTGTCTCCACCTTTCAGGCACTCACCTGTGGCGTCCCCCAAGGCACCAAGATGGGACCACTCTGCTTCCTTATGCTCATCAATGATGCCCTAAGAGAAACCCCCCTGCTCGCTGGAAATATGTCGACGACTCCACCATTGGGATCAGCGTCAACAATTCTGCTCCAAACTATACCGCCCTTCATGATTTATTGAACAGTCTCCAAAACTGGGCCACCAACAACCATGGTTATGCACATCAACCTCTCCTCCGACATTGTCCCACCTCCTTCCATTACTCTAGGTCCGAACACACTCCAGGTTTTAGATTCCACGAAGCTCCTCGGCGTCACCATAGACAACAAACTAAATTAGAAACCACACGTCAGTGAAGTTATCAAATCCTCCAGTTTCTGTCTCCACCTCCTACGCCGACTCAAGTCCCTCGGTGTTCCTGCACACGAGCTCCTCAGTGTTTACACAACATTCATACTTCCCAAGCTCACCTATGCCTCCTCCACCTGGTCTTCCTCCCTAAATGCCACACAACGTAAACACCTAGAAAAAGTGCAAAAGAGGCCATGCAAGATTATTCTCTACCCTTCCTACTCCACATATCAAGAAGCGCTCCACACACTGACCGACCCTTTAGACTCTCACTGACCATCACCACGACCTCATCTGCAAATTTGGTAAGAAGCTTCTACACCGGCTCCTACTACCACCTGAGATCCCTAGTCCGAGAATTGCTCTTCGACACCACAACCGCATCCAGCCCAGCCCATACGTGCACGAACTGATCGCTATAAGAACAGCCCAGTCCCAACCATTGTAAAAATTATCGATAACTTGTAATAAATCAGTGTACTCACTCCCAGTAAACACTACTCCTTGCTCTGTCACTATGTTGAAATGAACTGTAGTTTGAGCTTTTCCCCAGCTAGTTATTATATGTCTTATTTGTGTCACTCATGTTACTTGTATATTATTTGTAATTCGTAACCCATTCCCCAAATATGTAACTGTATATTTTCAGCCTTCTGGCTGCCAAGCTCTTTCAATAAACCGTTAATTATTATTATTATTATTATTATTATTTATATGTTGGTCCATACCAACTCACTCCCCTGAACCCTCCTCCCCACCGGACTATCAACAAGTTCTTGCCATAAGGTACTATCTCATTTGGCAAAGGAATGGAACCAGTGATGAATAGTGGTGAACAGTGCTTAACTCAGTGAAAAACAACTCGGCAGTTGAGTCTTACCCAAGCTAGCTAACCAGCTTCACACAGTGAGGTCCCAGGTACCCAGTTATACTTCCCCTGAGACTCCACGATAGAGAGGCCTGGGACCACACCTCACCCACTTGAATGAGTGAGTCATGTCGACCACGTGGTGTCCCCAAGATGCTACGACACCACGTAGTGAATGTTTGGCTACAGCATCATCATGTGAAGTTCCTCATAACACCATCTGTGAGGTAACTGCTACATCATCAGGCCCCTCATAACGCCATCTGTGAGGGAGTTACTACACCACGTGTCTGGTGTTCAACACCTCACCTTACATGATCTACGCGTGCAAACATTAATCTGTATGTTCACTGTGTGCTCCTTCACCTATCTCTAATGAGGGCTTTTGTTAAACCACCAATGTATGTACTAAGTCATTTGTGTCCAATGTATACTTTCGAAAAGCCCTTGTTTGGGGAAGGTAAGAGAGAGTAGTCGTCATTATTGTCCAAGCCACATTATTTATTTCTATATATAAGTAATGTAGGCTGGTTTTTAAATACCTCAATCCCCTAACGGTGCCGTTTGTATATTAAGAAATACCGAAGCCATACAGTACAACACCAGCGAATATGAAGTATCACTGTAACCGGCAACTGTTACTCACTCATACCTACATACATATATAGAGTCTTTACAGAATGATAGCAGACACGGGGAAGACGAACAACAAGAGGAGAAGAGTTTGAAGAAAATCAACTTCAAGCTAAGAAGAAGAATACCAAGACATTTCCTCCAAACAACAAAACAACACACACAATCAAGCCGACCAAACACTGAGAAACCATGGCGGAACCCAACATGCACCGGACGCTTGACCTGACTCTATCCTGCCGCATCCAGGCGAGTTGCTGCTTAAAGTCCCTCACGCAAGCGCTGTTTAGCCACTGCACCTATTCTCTCCTCCTAAAATTCACTTCAATCCCCCCTGCCACTAGCATGTTATGTATGTATGTATGTATGTATGCATGAATGATAACTGCAACTTTGCGTATTAAAACTCATTACTCTTACCGAAGTAATATAGTGCGTGGTTATGTTATGTCATGTTAGGATAGATTATAAACTACATTGGGTTACATTTCGTGAGGTTCGGTGACGCTACAGGAAGTTAGGTGAGGTACCTGGAGGTTAGGTGAATGTTGACTGACTGACTGACTGACTGACAATTACTAGGAAGTGGTTCCAACACGTTCACGCACAACCTATACTCATACCACAAGTCCAGAATTAGAGAGGATCATGTTATTGGATATATTTTCAACGATTTACTCAGTGTCTAACCAACTCTTTAGCGATTTAAATGTGGACCTAAAAGTAGGTCCGTATATTTGTTTGTCGTGGTGGTGGTGGTGGTGGTGGTGGTGTGCGCCCGTCCATCAGGTTGATTAACCACCAAAACCATAAAGGGTGCGGCCCTGCCGTTTCAGGGCATACACCACATCCATGGCGGTGACGGTCTTCCTTTTTGCGTGCTCGGTGTAGGTGACGGCGTCACGGATGACGTTCTCCAGAAACACCTTGAGGACGCCGCGGGTCTCCTCGTAGATGAGGCCGGATATACGTTTAACACCTCCACGCCGAGCTAGACGACGAATGGCAGGCTTGGTGATACCCTGGATGTTGTCACGAAGCACCTTACGATGACGCTTGGCGCCACCCTTTCCAAGTCCCTTGCCGCCTTTGCCTCGTCCAGTCATGTTGTTGTGGTTGCTACTACAGGTGGTCCTGGTGTGGCTTCGCCGAATCGAATCGAAAAATGCTAGTGACAGGGGGGAAGGAGGTTCAGGAGAAGAATAAAGGGAGGATTGAAGTGAATTTTAGGAGGAGAGAACAGATGCAGTGGCTAAACACCGCTTGCGTGAGGGATTATAAGATGGGGGCAGCAGCAACAACCCGGCTGGACGCGGCAGGGAGGCGACAAGACAAGGCCAGGCTAGCGTCAGGTCAAGCGTCAGGTCAAGCGTCAGGTCAGGCGTCAGGTGCGTGTTGGGTTGGGCAATGGATGTTCAGTGCTTGGTCGGCTTGATTGTGTTTGGTTTCTTGTGTGGAGGGGATGTCTTGGTCTTCTTAGCTTGATGTCGATTTTCTTCTCTCTCTCCTTCTCTTCTTGCTCTCTTGAATTGTCCATTCGTTTGTGTTTGGGTCTTCTTGTTCGTCTTCCTCGTATTTTAAGTCCTCATAGGTGTGGAAGAATTCAGAGAGGGAGAGGTTGACCACGTGGGCTTCAGCACCACTGGCCGCGTGGGCTTCGGCACCACGGGCCACGTGGTGTTCTTGGTTCTGTGTGGTGGGCTGCTTCTGTTGGGTTTTCTTTTCTTGGTTTTTCTTTACTGCTGGTTTTTTCTTTTCTTGGGAGCGTACAGCAAGGAGGGCCGAATCGAATCGAAAAATGCTAGTGACAGGGGGGAAGGAGGTTCAGGAGAAGAATAAAGGGAGGATTGAAGTGAATTTAGGAGGAGAGAACAGATGCAGTGGCTAAACACCGCTTGCGTGAGGGATTATAAGATGGGGGCAGCAGCAACAACCCGGCTGGACGCGGCAGGAAGGCGACAAGACAAGGCCAGGCTAGCGTCAGGTCAAGCGTCAGGTCAAGCGTCAGGTCAGGCGTCAGGTGCGTGTTGGGTTGGGCAATGGATGTTCAGTGCTTGGTCGGCTTGATTGTGTTTTGGTTTCTTGTGTGGAGGGGATGTCTTGGTCTTCTTAGCTTGATGTCGATTTTCTTCTCTCTCTCCTTCTCTTCTTGCTCTCTTGAATTGTCCATTCGTTTGTGCTTGGGTCTTCTTGTTCGTCTTCCTCCTCGTATTTTAAGTCCTCATAGGTGTGGAAGAATTCAGAGAGGGAGAGGTTGACCACGTGGGCTTCAGCACCACTGGCCGCGTGGGCTTCAGCACCACGGGCCACGTGGTGTTCTTGGTTCTGTGTGGTGGGCTGCTTCTGTTGAGTTTTCTTTTCTTGGTTTTTCTTTACTGCTGGTTTTTTCTTTTCTTGGGAGCGTACAGCAAGGAGGGCCTCTTTGTAGCTCAGTTTTTTCTCAAGACGAGCCTTGGCTGCCCTGCATTCCTCCTTCCATCTGGGGCAGGTCCGGTCGGCGGAGGAGTGTGGGCCACCACAGGCAACGCATTTTTTCTCTGTGTTGGGGCAGGCCGTGTAGCGGTGTCCAGGGCTGCCACACATGGAGCAGGTGTCTTCCTGCGCCTCACACTTGTTTACAGTGTGTCCATAGTGCTGGCATTTGTAACACCGTTTCGGTCTGCAGTAGGGCTTGACTGGCATAGTTACCTACGCCAGTTGAGCTTCCTTGGGTAGGGTGGAGTGGTGTCCGATGAGGGCAGTGGTGTCGGACAGCTTCTTCACAACTTGGAGCTGCTGCTCCTTGAGGAGCTCACTCAGCTCTGCTTTGTCCATGTGGGCAATTTCGGCGTGGAGATTACACCCAGCTTCAAGTTGTCCCACATGAAGGCAAACATTTTAAAAGGAATGCCGTTGATGTCTGGGATCTCCGCGAGTTGAGCGGGCATGCCCATCTCGGCGAAGGTGATCTTGATGTCACCATGGAGCTTTAGGCGTTCTACCTTGGTGACCCCCACGATCCCATTAGCTTCGAAAAACTTCTGGAGAACTAGGAGGTTTAGTTTCTTGGGGCAGGTCGGCGTGTCCGGACGTATCCGCGCCACGTTAACAAACTCGTATCCGTTCATGGTGAGGGAGAGAGAGTGTCTGTGGGCTTCGCCCACGGTTTGGTGGGAGTAGGTGGCGTGCTGTGGACGCAGCGGTAGTATCGTTCATCCAAGGCCGTCCCTCCCTCTTGGAGGTGGGGCGTGGCTTGCGGATGACGCATGCGGCACTCGTGGCCAATGAGGTGGCCACTGAGGTGGAGAATGTCTGTATATAAGCCCGCCCGCCTGCCAGGCCGCCCGTATTTACTATTTCGTCGTCGAGATGGCCCGTACTAAACAGACTGCCCGCAAGTCCACTGGAGGCAAGGCTCCACGGAAGCAGCTTGCCACCAAGGCAGCTCGCAAGTCCGCCCCAGCCACCGGTGGTGTCAAGAAGCCCCATCGTTACAGGCCCGGAACCGTCGCCCTTCGTGAGATCCGTCGTTACCAGAAGAGCACAGAGCTACTCATCAGGAAGCTGCCCTTCCCGCGCCTGGTGCGTGAGATCGCCCAGGATTTCAAGACTGACCTGCGCTGCCAGTCGTCTGCCGTCATGGCTCTGCAGGAAGCCTCTGAGGCTTACCTGGT